>NC_072732.1:91776459-92076459 GCF_026930045.1 Uloborus diversus | reverse complement strand
TAAATATGTCAATTTCTTTGTGCAAAAATTATCATAATGTCTTCGGAATATTAATGCTTAAACATGTCTACTCAAGTTTAAAGTATAAGCAGTAAATTCGTCTAATCAGTATCAGTTTTATCCAGATATCTGGTCACTGGCGAACCGCAAATTCATATTACGCGCTTCAGATTGCCAGTATTTCGAGAAAACATCTCGTCTGTTTTATCCATTAAACAGTTTTGGCGTTATAAAAAAAAAAAGTAAAAGGCATTATAAAATAATATTTTTGTTAGAAACGTGTATAAGATTCATTGCTATCCCTGACAGCAACATGTCAAGATCAAATAACGAGGACGTCACTAGTCCTCGCAATGGCATTGTGATATCTCACATGAGTCACGATGCGACACATTTGTGACATAATCTAAGTGACTTTACTGCGACGTTGCTACAACAATTAATTTTTGAGCTGTCATTTTTTTCCGCCGCCTCGAAATGGCATTCGTAAGTCGATGCAACTGTTCGACGACTGTAATATGACATTTAGTGTACGTTTATCGATGGGATTCCTATTTATCGCTTCGAGATTTTAACATTATGGTCACATTTTTGTCACTATGCTATTAGAGATCTTAAACTCCTGTTGATTTAAAACACTATCCAATGCATTAAAAGGTTTAGAGAAAGCCGTGTCTTTTTACTTCCTTTTACAAAAAAAAAAAAAAAACTAGTATACATACATACATACATACATACATACATAATTTTACAAAGAAGGAAGTATTGTATTCGCGAAAAAATTTTCACTCAAAAAACGACCTTAATTTCCATTTTACTCACCCCCGAATGAATATTGAGTTTTTTTTTTCTACTCGACCACACGTGGATAAGTGCCTTAGAACGTACAGATACGTGAAATATCGATTTTGACGATTCTCGAGTTAGTTACAACGAGTTTTCTCGTGACGGCTGTATGTACATATGTATGCATGTATGTATGTGTGTATGTGCGTATGTGCAGATATGCGTATGTATGTCGCATAACTCAAAAACGGTATGTCCTAGAAAGTTGAAATTTGGTACGTAGACTCCTAGTGAGGTCTAGTTGTGCACCTCCCCTTTCGGTTGCATTCGGGTGTTTTGGAGGGAAATCATTGTTAATTTCGATGTAAACTCAAGTGGTGTTGCAATTTAGCGGACGCTTGGCGACACATCGCCAGTCTTTTGGCCACCAAGTTTTGTCACCAACTTGGCGATACATTTGGCGATTTTTTAATTTTTTTTTAAAATCTGGTTTTAATTTGGCCACTGTTGGTGATATTTAAAGAGTACACTATTGAATCACATTAAAATTACCAATAATAGGAAAATGACATTAAATTGGAGTAAAAGGAAGTCATGTGAGGCACACATCAGCACGGTTTTTTTTTTGCCATCTAGTATGCAAATCTTCAATCCTGGATAAATATAAATGAATTTGTTTTGAGCAAAGTATTTGAAGGTGGTATTTTAGATATCGGACATATGTTCGAGTTTTTTTTTTTTTTTTTTTGTCATATGCAGAATATAAGGAAATCAGATGTTGCAATGTCATATGAGTATGGTGAATTAAACAGCTCAGCAGTGCATTATAAAGGTTCACCTTGAGCAGTATGGCCTTCTATTATTATTTTTCGTGATCACTGCTTTGCTTCTAAAAAAAGTGGAAGTGTTCTCGCCACAAAATGTAAGAAGTGATTTCTTCCTTTTTTTTTTACCGTATGCTAAAACGCATTACATGAGACAAAATATTAAATTTTGACTTGTATCCAACCAGGCATTTTAAAATTTTTTGCTCAAAAAATCAATTGATTTTCATCTTTTTGAATGCTAGATGTCAAACAGCTATTTTTAACGAGGGAAATTGTATATACGGTTGAAAATATAAACTAATAAAAAAAATTCTTTTTTTGAAAAAAACGACAATATTTTGTGGTTTCCCCTAATATTACATACAGTTTAAACTTCAAACTTATTTACTTTGAAAAGCAATGTAGAGTTGCATTCTTATGTTCAATTTTTTTTCCAGTTCAAATGCACTGTGAAGCCACATCCATGACCGCCATTGTAAAAGTTATTACACCCTTCAGGGGCCGCCTATATGCATTAGGACACCCATATGAATGTTACGCTGTGTCTGTAAGAGCTAATGGAGAAGTTGCACTGACAATGCCACTACATGGCAGGACGTGTGGGACAAAAAATCTGGTAAGTAATATAGCACATATCTGTATTTTAAATGCATTTTAGACTCTGACAATAACATATCTCTGATAATGTAGTTTTAAAGCCTATTATTACTACTTTATATGCTATTTACATGCATCAATGATAATATGGGTGGGAAGAAACGCTTTTCTATAATTGTCCAATGAAGGATTGGATACTGTGTATACAGTCGAATCCCGACTTACGCGAGGGATGCGTTCCAAGACCCCTCGCGTAAGTCGAAATTTCGCGTTGTGGAACAACGTGTGTTTAGAAATTTTTTATAAGCATACCCAATTATTTCAAACACCCCTTAAATTGTTTAAAACCATTTCTTAAATATATACATATATATTACCGTATCTTTTATAAAGAAATGTTTTTTTACTGCAGTTTGAAAAAAGTAACAAGTTAACATAAATTACTGCTATGAAGCACAAAAATCAATGATCAATGAGAGACATTAATTAAAGCAGTACGGTACTCACATTAAATACATTACTACATTATAATAACACTGAACAGTAGATATCGTAAACTTAATTATAATTTTTAAAATGATGAAGATGATGGCTTATGCAGAGTGGGAACCACCCCTCTTTCTGGTCTCTTTAAGCCACAATGAAAGAGCAGCTTCGATTTTCTTGATGCTTGTATTTTGCTCAGACACTACTCTACGAGCTTCAGTATTAAAGCTAAGTTCTGAACTTTTGTGGATCTCCTTTTCTTGAATTTTAATTGCACGTTTCGAAGATTCACTTATACCTAATTGCCGTCCTACCTTCGATCCACATTTTTAATTGTTCAAGCATATCGAGAATCTTGACCTTTGCTTCAATGGTGAGAAATTTTCTCATTTTCTTTCCAATTTCGTCAACTTTAGATGAAAAAGTGCGTTTGGGAGCCATTCTATTTTATCAACATTCATATGTAGAATGAGAGAAAAAAAAAATTAAGAATCGGAGCGGTTATTTGTAAAAACTAAAGCAAAGCGTTGCTTAGGTTTAGACTAATAGTGTGTGAACTTCCGCTTTCAGTGATGTTAAAGGGATGAAAGTCCATTCAAAAAACCAATATTTAGTGTCAACGAAGCTCATTCTAACGCTTCACCGCTCCTTTCCAAAAAAATTCATGTTGCGGGCGAGCAATTTGCGTCAGCAATAAAAAAAAATCATAACTTATAATAAACTCGCGTTATAGCCATTTCGCGTAAGTCGGATCGCGTTGTAGCGGGATCCGACTGTAATCGACAGTACAGAGTTTTTCCATATTCGCTGCATTTCAAATTTGAGAATTACGATTTTTATATTGTTGCCATTTACTGTCACAGACAAATTTCTAATTCATGTATTACCATAACCGATTTGGAGCAATTTAATATAATAAAAGTTTACATAAAATCAGGTTTACTTGAATAGTATTGACTAAATTGGAATACAATTGATTAATGATAACAATACAAATTCCAATTAAAATGAAAAGTAATGGAACTATTGATCGTATTTGCAACTTATAACATGTAACCAGTAGTAATAGCAGAATCAGAAAGAAAAATTTAAAATCCCGTAATGTCGCAAAACTGCAGATTAAATAACTTACAAAAGTTTATTAATGTTAACAAATAACAAAAGATATTTGTTAACAAATTCGGTAACATCATGTCGACAGATAAAATTTAAAATTATTGTTCTTTTCCTGATTGTCTAGTAGAAAAAAACCGCAAAGAGAAAAAATGTTTAAAGTTTACGAAAAAGGTAATATATCAATTCTAGCTTAGTAACTCCATAAAATTCCATCCTCCGTAGAAAAAGTCGGTCTTTTGTTTGGTATCGAGTGGCGGTGCGAGTTTATATAAAGCGTAAAATTTGCGAATGAATATTATTTGATTTTTTAATTCATTTTGCCGTATATAAAAATGTTTCAAAGATGAGACCAGACTAAATGAAGTCCTTCAAAAATTTCAAGTTTTTTTAGTACCTGTTACGATCATCCACTTCCCTACATTCTTGAGGCGACTGAATGGGAAAATATTGAATTGAAATTTGATTTTCACAGTGCTTGTTTATTTCAACTTAATAAACAGCCTATTGAAATACAAAACACACCCTTTTCCGGGGAAAATAACATTTAAATAAAATAAGTATTAAAAAAACATTGATTGTTTCCATTTAGATTAACTGGTACATTAAATTTTCACTGAATGCCCACCTTACTTTTTGCGACATAGCAGTCACACGTTTCAGAAAAGAAAAACATATACGTAAGCCTCCCTCTTGAATATATTGGTGCTGAATGTAAATCGACACCTGTCCCTCTTAGAGTCAGCCTAGATACTAAATTTTCTATGAATATCTGCATTATTTCTTGAGAAAGGAAATAGCAGTCATAAAGAAGAAAAAGGTCTGTTTCTACACCTGTTGGAGCTATTGGTGTCAAAATTTGAATCAGCAACTTTACCATTTAAGGTATGCTTAGCAAATGATGCTTGCTTAATCCTTGCTTTTAATCGTAAGTTACATAAGTTTTCCTTAAAAAGGAAAAGTTCGGTTGCTTTCCCCCCTAGGAGCAAGGGGAGCAAGAAATTATAACTAATCAACACCAATTCTTACCGGACTACGTGTAGATTGAGTCTAGTACTTTTCAAGCTTGAATGGCTACACAAAATCGTTCTATAAGACAAACCGACTTTTCTCAGAAACTGTAAGATTAAATCTAAAAAAAATAAAACATTCAAGATCTCACTACGCTCTTCTTTATGTTATACATTGTTTAACCAATGTCAGTACTTTGTTACTATTTTTAAATCAGTCAATGACTATCACTCTACACCTCCGAGAAGAAGAAGGGTCGATAGGACTCAATTGTTTCGTTTTCCCATTCTGGTTACATTCTGGACACAAATTGAAATTTAAAACAAACGTCAATACATTATTTTAAGTTTCATATATGATGTCAATACAGTATTTTAAGTTTCATGCATGATGACAATGCATTATTTTAAGTTTCATGCATGACGTCAATACATTATTTTAATTTTCGTGTACAACCCATTTTTTTAATTTTGAAATGTCTGAATTGAAAGAAAAAAGAGAAGAAAAAAAATTGAATGAGGAAATATAAAACAACAAAGTCATTGTAATTTTCACTTTTGTTTTCTAACAGCGCTTCTCCCTTTGTAAATGCGACAATTATGTGTAGCTTTTTCATTATTTCATTTTCCTTTGATTATTCACACAAAACTTAAGTATTTTTTGTTTTCGCGAAAGAGGCACATGTTATTAAATATTAAACCATCGAACTTAACCGAAAGATTCGGTTTCCTCAGAGAATGAAGCAAGGTATGTCTGAAATACATTTACTTTCTACAAAACTGAAACCTCGTAATAGAAACGGTAGGAATTTTAAACTTACTCGATTAGAGTGCGAAACATGTATATTCGTTGGACGTGACGTCAAAATATGTTTCAAAAGAATGCTACAAAAATAATTCTTTTTCCAAAAAGTTAGTAAGTTAATTAAGTTGATAGACGTATCACTGGGATCTGTAAAACGTACAAGTCATATTTTGCGAGCATTTTTTTCTTGTTTCCCTTTAATAATTATGGTTTCATTCTCGGAAAATGTAAGAGAACTGTACAGATTTATTACGGATTAGTGGTACACGCACGGCTTTGCCCGTAGTATAAAATTAAAAGGTCTTTTGGTTCGCCTGTATATTTACAAACAAATAATGTATGGTGAATTTTTCGCCAATTGGCTTGCCCATGTTACGGTTCCACGCTATGATAACTTAGTAATTTACTCGTCCATCTTATGATAATTTTGCTCGGGAAAATGTTCTTAAAATTGGAATAGAAAAAGAACAAACTCGAATTTTCGAAAAATCGCTTCGAGGTGCACACCCCCATTCTACAAACCAACTTTGTGCCAAATTTCATGAAAATCGGCAGAACGGTCGAGGCGCTATGCGCGTCACAGAGATCTTGACAGACAAAGATCCTGACAGACAGAGCTCCGGATAGAGATATATCCAGACAGAGAGACTTTCAGCCTTATTATTGGTAAAGATGGCATATATATATATATATATATATATATATATATATATATATATATATATATATCCATATCTTGTCTTATAATTAAAAAAAAAGGGGGGAAATTGTGGTTGTTCCCCTTTGTCGAGACCCTTAGCTTTAAATTTTGTGAGCGAATGCTGCGGTATGAATTGAAAAGAATAAAGACTTATGACTTGTGGAGGCGAAAATATTGCTTTTAAGTAAAAATATTATTCTTTAAATAATTTAACGTTTTTAAATGAATTGCTCAGATTGATCGGAATTAAAGAACTAAATGTAAAAATCCAGCAGGTATGAGTTTTTGAAATTCGGTTATTTCTCGTAAAAAGGTTCTCGCTTAGTGTAATCTAATAAGGATCCCAAAATACAATACTTTTAAGTTTTTTAAAAATAATTCTGTCCTAAGAAGTAATAGTTCGATGTGTGTGATGTGCGATAAAAAATATAGAAAAATCGTGTAGGTTTTTATTAACGAAATTACATATTGAACCGTATGAGCTGATGATTGTTTTGGCTCACATCAATTGCTTCACATTAATAATTTTATATAGTAGTGTCCAAATTTATTTAACCCTTAACATGGGAGGTGCGGTCTTACAGACCGCTCAAAAGTTCTTTCGATCATCCCTATTTCATTTTCAGTCCGATTAAATGGTTTTTCCTAATAGCTTCTTGCTATGTGAACTTGAACACCCCCTCTTGCTTGACAAGTTATTTTTAGGCAAGTGCATCTGGTTTAAATTTCATTACATTCTTTAGAAGCGGTCTCCACTTCAGTGTTACAATTTTCGTCAGTAGTAGACATGGCTCTTAGAACCGCGGATATAGGTTCATTTATCTTATCCGCGCTATGCGGAAGAGATGCAAAATATTCTAAATGAGGTTGAGATTTGTTTGAAATGTTCAGAAACGTTACACAATGATGTTCTAAGGACAATGAAGGCTGAACTATTCCTTGAAATACGACGCAAAATAGTAATAGTTAAAGGGCTGTCAAAAATTTCCTATAACGTGATACACTCAATTTTCTAGTACTAAAATGTTCGATACATATTAATGTCTTCAAATGAATTCATTAAAAAAATAAGTGAATCGTTTTTATTACGAGTAGTTAGTTATTTACTGCAGCATATGAGTTTCCCGAAAAATCTTAAGACTCTAGCAAAATTTCCTCGGAAAAGATATATTTCGATTCAAAATTCAAAAATATTTTTTCCCAGTGCTAATAAAATTTCAAAAAACATTCAAAAGAAATTAAAGGAATGTATCTTAATTACGTAGGACGTCCCCTGGTACGTCCTACTTTTTCACCCCCCCCCCTGTTACTGGTAAAATTCTTGCCTAAATTCGTGATTAGTAGGGATTAGCAGAATTTCCTGTGCTTTCAAAGCTAAAAGTGCGTATTTTAACGGGGTGCAGCTGCAAAAAACTCTTTAAAAGGAAAAGTAATGTTTAATTCCATAAAGTTATATAAGTAAAAAGTCCAAAATAAGTGTTATTCATAATATGCGTAATATATGTCGATACTAACATACTAAAATTTGCAGTTTGGCTTAAAATCGAGTTTGGGAAAATCTCTTGTCTAGAATTGACTTTTAAGATATATTTTCTAGCACTAAACTTCTGCCTGGAAATATTTTATAAAAATAATTCAATAAAATATTATTCATCTATTGGACGCATTGCATGTTATGATTTAATTACAGAATCATATTAACAATAAATACAAAAATCTTTAACATTGGCAATTATGCTTCGGAATTAACGTTACTTTCCTGGGAGTAACATAATGATTTCAACGGGAGAATTCTACGTTAACGAAAATACATTCTTTTTTTTTAAATGAACTGTTTTTGTAGTAGGGTAAAAAACTTCGAAAAATAACATCATAAAGAATGTTGTATGTTTAGTGATTCACTGTTTTAAGGGGATAAACTTAACTTCCGACACAGGAGCGCAAAATATTATATTTTCAGTGTTAATTTCCGGTGCACGATTAAGCACATTTCTAAATACGACCAAAGGGAAAAAAAGTCATCCTTGTGAAAAAACATATACATGAAAATGAGAGAGAGGAAAAATAGAATAAAATAAAGAAATAAGAAAGAATAAAGCCAAATCTGATGTAATTCACTGATCTATGTGCGCCATACTTTACAATTTGTCCAACGTAATTAGTTTAAAAAGTCGCGTGCTGAAAATATCCGAGTTTCGGGAGTCTTATTTTTCAAGATTCTATCGTTGCGTCTCTGGGTAAAGATGTTTTTCGGTAACTTATTTTAGTAGTGATAGCTATTTCGAAAAACAGTAATTAGGAAAAAAGAATGAAAATAGCTACTCACCTGCTTTTACTCCGTTCTTTGAAGTTTTTCGCTAATACATGGTATATTCGTGTATATAAAAGTCGGGAAAATGCCTAGCTGGCATACAGTAAATAAAGAGTCATTACATTATTTATTTATTTTATTTATTTATTTATTTATTTGTCAAAGAGTGACACATCAGATTTAACTATTTATGCGTTATTATTTTCAGACCAACTTTTTCTTTTTCTAAGTTTTAGAGAATGCTTACGTGACACCATTGTTTCTTTGCAAATGTTTTTTCTTTCATTCTTTTGTTGACGTGTCCATCATCTCTTCTTTAATTTATTCTCTTCGAAATACGGAATTATAAACGAGAAAATCAATTCAGCAATGCATTTTTGCTCGAGGGATACCCCAAAATTAAAATTACACTTTAAAGCTTGTCTGGGTTTTAGTTAAAATTGAAATCATGTATGAGACACATATATATTGTTAATTTTTATTGTTATTCAGTTTTTCTTTTTCATTTGAACTCTTTTTTCATTCCAGGCATTTTTTAAAGTTAAAAGCCTATTTTTACATTCATTTAGTTTTTAATTTCCGACTGTTTGATTTTTTTTCTTTGTATTGTATTCATTTCATATGAAGTATATTAGATGTACTTCATACAGAAATGTATTAAAAGTCAATAATATAGTAGTAATTATATAATCGCAGATTTCTTTAAATGTTCAGCAATTGCGTCAGTGAATTTATACAGATGTGCAAATGTTGTTGCTCAGACATGCGGTTTTCTTATAAATTATTAAAAAAAAAAAAAAAAAAAAACATTTACTCCACATTGATTTCTGGTTTCTTGCTTTTTTTACAAAATATAAAGTTAATTGAAATATTTAAAAAAATACATTTATTGTTCCAGCGCGGTACATACATTTCTTCCGTAGGTTTAAAACACTTTAGTATTTAACATTTATTAAAACTTCAAACTGTGTTCTATCACGCTATCTATGTTTTCATAACGTAATAATTATTGCTTCAGATGATGTCCTTTGTTTAGCTATAAGATATTTTTTCTGTAATTAAAGAATCTTTTCATTTGTTAGTATATGTGTTTATGTATATTTTAAGAGGCTTTAAATCATCAAAAAATACATTGTACTAAATCGAAAAATAACAGTAATGAAATTGGAATAAATTGATGAGGTTATTTATTTTAGATTTCCTTCTAATACTTGAAAACAATTTACAAATTTTCTGATAAACTTTTGTAATGCTTTACATTATAGCAAGGATATATATCGAACTCCAAACAGGCGGAATAAAGCTATGCTGTTCAGTATGCAAACAGCAGTCACTCAAGTAATCATTTATCTAACTCCTTGACTTCGCTGAAACCATGTGACTGATGTTTTGTTCCTTCCATACAAATGCTCCAGCAGTCTTCTACATATGTATGAATTTCAGGAGCCCAAGGGAACTGCTTAATTGCTCAACGCGTTCACTTCCATCATGCAAATGTGCATCAGGATCCTTTTGAGTATGCACAAACATAACAAAGATCGTGGCTTTTGCCTTTTCCAGTCCGTTGGGATAAAAGAGAAATTTACTTGTTGTGTAATTCATGCTGCTTCGTCTTTCGCGTGTTATGTCAGTGTTCCAGCTCAAAAATTAAAATTGATTGCCAATGTTGAACTTATTTTAAAGTGAATTTCAAAATTTGGTTGCCTCAGAAATGTGTGAGGTTTAATTTCAGGCTTGAATATCACTTATTTACCTATCAATTAGTCTATTCAGAGTGATCAGAAAATGTGCAGCGAAATTTTGAAGGGGGGGGGGGGAAGCGATAGAAAGGAAGTATCATACGGGAACATAAGGTCACAAATGCAATGTCGACGCGCTACATGCACACAAAATCAGCAATTATCGGCGTCGGTCGATTATTATTAGACATTAATGATGGAAAATTATTACACAAACGCGATTTTACACATTATTTTAGTTTTTAATAAAGGTGTTTAAAGTTGCGGCCTGAAAACTCTGATACACGGTCTCCATGACAACGCGGCGATCGGTGAAAGTGTGTCAGAATCGATCGTGATAACGATGTTCAATGTGTTTACATCGTGACAACTGCATTGCAGCTGCAAACCGTAAATTCCAACAACTGGTATAAAACCTTTTTAAAAACTAAATTGTTTGATCAAATCGGCTTATAAGAACATTTGCCATTATTTGTGACCTGTTTCGCATTTTAGTTTCTGGCTAAGTGTACATGGAGCACGTCAGCATTGCATGTGCGACCATATATTACTCTACCTTCTGCTCGGTTACTGACTGTTACAGACTGATGGGACAAAAAAGGTCAAGTAAAGACAAAACGACAATCTCTAGATATTATAAACGGGTTGTCGGTATTTTCCATACATTCCTATATGACTTTTGCTTCGTATCGTCTCTTCTAAACTTGACTACAAATTTTCAGATCTCCCTGTGTATACTCATGTTGATGCTATGAGATCTTTTATACGGTTAGTGATTTTGCATTACCCGTTCAATTTATTTTCAGCTTTTTAAACTCATACTTTTTATGCGCTTCCGGAATAAGTAATTAAAACTGCTGCGTCCGCGGACAAAATTTATTTTTCAAGTTCTTCTTTTCAAGTTTTTTTTTTTTTTTTTTTCAAGTTTCTCATCACTGTGAAAAAATAATCGGTTGGAAAAATTTTCTATCGCACACAAAACCCACACCTTATGATCGAATTTGACTATTTTTGTCATTTAAAAATTGCAAAGCATTCCATTTTAAAGGAATTTTGTTTCAAAACACAATTTTTGTCCGCTGGTACAAAACCCCGTTTACGCCTCAGACAGGGGGCGTTGTACCAAAAGACATATAGAAAAAAGGGTCTGAAGAACTTAAGTTTATTAAATAATTTTTAATAAGGCCTTTATCATATAACTAACTCAAACAGACATTCCTTTTTTGACGGTCAATAGTTAGAGCTTCCTTTTACTATCCTCATAGTATATTTTTTAAACTTCTGACAAATACATTTAGTTTGAATGGAGTGAACTATTAGTGTTTTGGCTTCCGACGAAGGAGATAAACTCTTCGATTTATATGCAGCATAATTAAAATTATCATTAACAAGCAGCAAACATACCAACAAAACCCAAGACACTTCATAAAATGCCTCACCAAAGTAACAGAGTGGAACTAGAAGGCCGCTGATAACCTTGTTGACGCGCTCGTTCATTGAGGACATGCTGGTATGTCCGTGGTAATGAACACAGCCTTTAAACCGACCCAAACGTCTCTCTACTGCCCCATCGATTTTAAAATTAATCCGGGTGGTATGGGTGGAATGCTGCTGAAGACGTTGAAGGGGCTCCCCTTTGATGGATTAGCGAAACTGGAGAATTTTGCGAGAAATACGCCTGGAAAATTACGAACGGTGCTGATGATTTCTCACGTCCAGAGTGCGAAATCACTCCTCGTGTCCATCAAGACGTGGGGGCACGTGCGAAGCATTTGCATAATGGCTGGCTCGGGGACTGATTAAACAATCACAATTAATGAATTTTCGTGGCTGGGTTTCGCGCAGTTTCTCTTCCTTTGTGTGAATTAATTAAAACGTTTGTTGTTTATAGTAAATAAAATTTTCAGATTAAATGAAATATGAGTTTTTGTGAAATGTATTAAATAATCTTAATATTACAATGCACCACTGCTAAACATTTTTTTTTCTTAAACCATTACAATTGATGAATTTTCGTGAGCTTGGTTTCAATCAGTTGGACTTATTTTGCGTAAATTAATTGAAACATTTACTATTCAGAAAAAATCAAATTCTTAAACTAATAAAAATTGATATTTTTGTGAAATGTATAAAATAATCTTAATTATAAACCGCGCAAGTGCCAAAACTTTTCACCCGACTGCGCGTACGCAATGCAAAGCAGGGTAATGAGTTTATCAGTCTATGTATGTATGTCTGTTCCTATGTGACGTTCTACAGACTAAACGCCTTGGGCAATTTTGGTAATTCTTACGTAAATCGATTTGTCTTAACCTTGGGAGTGTCACTAAACACTGTATGACAGTAACATGACAGTAATCAAAAATAGCATTTAAAAAACTAGTTGCCATTTTGTCAGTTTGGGATCAGCGCGCGCTGGGTGTCGCACACTGTGTCGCACGCTACCTGCGAGCGACAAACGCAGGTAGTTTTAACTGCCTGAATTTTTTTTTTGCTAAGTCTACTAATAGTGGTCTCAGTGGCCGAGTGGTTTAAGCGATTGCTTCTCCCACTTGAGGCGGTGGGTCAAGACACCTTTGCTCCGGATGGACTTTACCCTCTTTCTGATGTAAATTATTTCATGTGTTCTTTATGCGTATTCTGTACTGTTATAAAAAATATATTATGCGTAACGAAGGCAAGACACTCAGATTATAGTCCGCGTCAAAATAATCCCGTGTAATAAGCACCAAAAGAGAGTCTACTAATTCGATTTTCATTTCTAACATGTTGCATTTGTTTTTGCCTTGATTCAAGGGACTGAGTTTCGCGACGTGTACTTTCTTGACAGGCTTTTTTTGTTTTGCGAGAAAGATTTGACTGACGACGTTTCCAATTTCGCGTCATCATGAGTGATGCAGGCTGTTTATATAGCTGTGCTGTGATTGACTTAAGTTCGCGCATTTTTGCCGAAGGTCAAACACATGTAGCTTTAAGCCGAGTTAGGTCCCTAGAGGGACTAATTATCAGTAGTTTAGACCACCGCAAGTTACTTAATAAACCTCACGATACAAACAAACTCTCCCAATGAAATAAAAAGGTTGCAAAATGTACCGTCTTATTATCGTAATAACTAAGTCAATGAAAATTAACTAAAAACTGTAAAATAAAAAATTATTTAATAAAAACAAAAAACCCGACTGCGTAAAAACCAAAAAAACTAAAAAGAAAAATGTATAGGCCCAGTAGTTTAGAATGCTATTGAGTGCTACTGAATAACTGCACCATTGAGATAGTTTGATATTCGTACATAATATAAGACATATCATAAATTCAAAAACAGAATAGAAGGATCAACAGTCGGAGCCCATTCAAATTTTACGAGGTTCCTTAATTCAGAAAGGAATGGGCCGCGACTGTTGATCCCTCTTTTCTGTTCCTGCAGCAACTTTGTCGCAACCGTTAGTCCTAGATGTATACTTCCAATTGCAAAAATGTTCAAAATCAGATCCAGAGTTAAGGTATTGATAGTTCGAATCAAAAATAAAAATGAATAAAAAAAAATACGAAATTTAACTTTTTATACGGGCCCCAGGTCTTCTAACTAATATTTAGAGAAATAATCTATAATGAAAACTATTACTGACACAAAAAACTCGACATTTGTGCGGCCAAAACTAAAGGAGCCCTGTAAAAAAACTCCGAAACGTTTCTGGTTATTTCCGTGGAACGTTTCTGGATTTCAGAGGTTTTCACCTATTTCCCCGCAAAGTCAAGTATCTTTGCAAAAGAGTTTCCTGAATTGCTAAAAGATGCACAAATGCAGACATTTCACTGGTGTGAAAAATATTTTTTTCTACCAGTTTAAAAATTGATTGAGCGTGTTTATTAAATGTATCGGCTTCAGTTTGATTACATCCCGTCCAAATTGACTAAACGCCCAAAGGGAACAACTAAGTCACTAAATACCTGCAGCTTTGCGAGGCAGGAACTGCAGGCAAGGATAATGTGTGGTTCTTATTTGCAATTTTCGCATAGCTTTGGTCATGGTTGCTCTAATGCTTCTAGAGCCTTCTTGGGAAACTAGGAAGGTTCTAATCAAATACCTAAAACCTGTTTCATTTTTCTAGAAGGTTTACGACTGGCTTTAACAGGGGAGATTTCTCAATATTTCAGAATGGTTACTGAATTTTATCGGAAAACGTTCCTGGTTTCTGTAAGATATGTTATTGGTTGAAATTGGTCATATCAGCTGCCTATTATTTTCCAGGAACGTTTCTGAACTGTTTTTACAGTGAGATATTCGACTTTAAAAATTTAAAGGAACATACAAAGATGAGATTGGAACTTGTGGCCCATTAGGAGGAACGTCAGGTTGTCGAAGTAAATAAAATAAGTACTTATATTTTTCATTGTTATTCCAAAATAAATGCAAATGTTATGCCATGATACGCAAAAGCACACTACAAAATCTCGAGCAATTTGAAAAATCGCACTACATGCACACATATAGTTTTAATCTTTCTTCAATAAAACAAACTTATCTCTAAGAAAGCCCTTTTTATTTCATCTCAATAAACTGTTATCATAAATCCTTCGGTTGCCTATTTCCAGCTTCGTTTTCGATATCATTTTCAACCATTACTATTCACATCTCCATGCACACACTGCGTTTTCATTTCGGAAATAAAAGCTAACACAACCAACCATGCATATGGATGAGTCTGCAAAATGCTGGCTAAATGGATCTGCTTTGAGTCCAACCTTTCATCATCAAATGAATGGTGTACGGCTTGATTCGCCTAAATTTCGATTGGGGAGAAGCAGAATAAATTATGTTTGCTACTCAAGGGCGGGTCACGTCTTGGTGAAAAGCGTCTTCGACATCAATTCTAAAATATTGTCCATAATTCAGTTATCTGATTCAGGTTTGCCATTTCACTGTTGGGGCTCAGAAAATTTGGAATTTAATATGTTAATAAGAATTTTAATACTTTTAAAGTTAAACGGAATTACGTAAACGCGATCCTATCTATTGAATAAATTCTGACACAGATAATTGTTTCAAAGCCTCTTGTTTGTGTTATTTAGATATATCAAACTAAGCTATCATAGCGAAGTTTTGGCGAAGTAATAAGGGGTTTTACCAAATTTAGGCTTGCATAAGATAAGTTTAAGTCTTTATGGAAGATAATTTAGTATGAAAATTAAAATTCAAGTATAGATAAGAAATTTTTTATTCAAAATTTAAATGAACCTCTTTGGAATGGCTTCAGTAAAAAATTTTAGTCTATGTTATTAACATGACGTAAACTTTGTTTTTTACGGACTTCCTGGTGAAAAGTCTCCTATGTGAGTTCCTGAACATCAGAGGACCTCTGCTCTAAATATTGCATTTTCCGACGTAAAAAGTGAGTTTTCAAAGGAGTATAAACACAAACACAAACAGCCATTTTCATTACATATATGTAGTGTATCATCAAAATTATCCATTAAGATCTTAAACGTACAATAATAACTATATAACTGTTGAGCCGAGTGTTGGTAAAAGCTCAATTGAGAAAAAGTTAATTGCTATTAAAAGTTGTTTTCTGATTGATAATAAAAAACGGACGGATTTTTACCACGTTTGATTAATTCTTTCGAGAAGAGCTTTATCTGTATAGAAACTTACCATGAAATGAAAGATTTTATTGTATTCCTGAAACGGTACAATTTGCACGTTACTAGCTAATTTCTACAAGACAGACTCCGTAACTAATCCGTTTATTTATGATACTTCAAAGTTGGGGAAAAGTAAATACCAAATGCATTAAAAATAAAAAAACAAAAAGTAGAAACCATGATCAAAATCTTGTTATTATTATTCAGAAGTGAATAATTTATTGTTCAATTTAACTATCAATTTAGTTAGTAGATTATTTTAGGAAGGATGAAAAGTTTACACTGCATATTTAAACGGGGGAAAAAACGTTGAAAAAAAGTATTAAAATTTAGAGCTGAAGTTTTTTTTTTACATTCAATTGAAGTATAATAATACACATTCCAGTTTTCTTATGCATATTCCCATAAATTTTAAGAAGCATTACCTGCGTCACTCCTAATTTATATTCGCCATTCTGATTCATAAATTAAACGCTACAATGGGCTTTTACTGATTGGTATCTGCAAGCTCTATCCCTTTGTATAAAATCGTAGCCGGACTTGTCAGATGTGTGGCATTGATTAAGTTCGCCGCGGTTGGTTTTAATTAAAAAGTAAGAGTTTTACAAAGCCACCTTGAGATTGATTGGCCGGTAAGAAGAGTATAATTAAAAATCTTTTGTTTTCGAGTTAAGTATAAAACTATCATAATAGGAATGATACCACACCGCATTTTTTCACGTGTTCTTTTGTTTCTTTGATTTATTCAATAAGTTCCTGCGTTCGTCTTTTCATCTGGTGTCAAAAACCGGAATCTAACAGGTCTTTCCGTACTTTCTTATCTTTTGTGTTGCGTTCGTAATGAGATGAAGACGATGAAAAATATTTCAATCTTCTTGCTTCCTTATATATGCACCTTAAAAGGTTTGAGTTGAAATGAAAATTTCAATGCAAAAGCAAGTGAAAGAGTGTTTTGTGTGTATCTCAATAAATACTAAAGATATTTCTCAATATTTTTTTACTTGGTGAATTTTAGATTCGCTTTCGGTTGTTGTTGAGTTTTCATATTTTAAAAAAACAAGTATCACAAGACGATTCAATATAATTTTGAAATCAAATAACGTGCTTTGGACTAACAATAAATTTTGTATTATGCAAACAAAATGCATACATAATTCTTTTGAAACCTTCGTTTGATTTCAAGAAAATATCATGGAAATTATGTGCTGTAATTAAAACGTTAACTCATTAAATACCTAAATAGTTATAACTTGTCTTCTGCATTAACTTTTTAACTGCGGTCGAAATGAAAAAAGTTAAAAAGAACATATTAAAAAAACTGATTGTGCTTTTAATTTCTGCTCAAATAGTATCACTTACGAAAAAAAAATCAGAGCACCATATTCCAAATTTGCAATTATTTGCTAAGAGCGAAGGGAGGGGAAGGGGGGGGGAGATGCTGGCTAAATTGTGCCTACATTTGTTTGATGACACTTGTGGTTGGAGGTAGGCAGTTGGGACTACGTCCAACCCAATTTTATATTTCTTGCTGTAAAAATAATGTAAATTGGTTTCAAGCGAACTTTTATTTTCATGAGTCCCCCCAAACCCCAAGCTGGGTTCCCCAAACAGTTTTTTCAACTACAGCTCTAATTTCATCAACACGCTCTCTTGTTTCTTCCGACTTCCATTCTAAAACGTAATAATAAGTCAACAATTGAATACTGATGTTGCAAGGTTAAAACAAGTTTTTAAATATTTGTTGATGCACAGTGTAACCTTGAATGCGCAGCCTTATATAGAAAGTCTCAACGTAACGAAAACAAACTCCAAAAAATAATGTCATGTGTTTCGAAGTTAACAACAAAACCCTTTTCCTCCGAATTTGAGCATCCAAAAGTAAGAAAACTGGGAGCACTTGACCTTGAAGCTCAAAGTTTATGCATAAAACTAAATGAATGGGCAAACCTTAATCAGGTGCTTAGATATTTTTACAGTCTATTTTAACAAGGTTTATTTTACACGAACCATTGTTGCACAGCTATGTAACTTTTGAAATCTTACATTAACTATTTGAATTTTATGACGTTACTGCATTAAGTGCATTCATTTCTAGAATATTTTAGACTATTAATGGTGATTTACTTATATATATATATATATATATATATATATATATATATATATATATGAATCCATGCAGTTGAAATATATAATGTTGTTAAAACATAGTTAGTATCACTGGTTATTCGTTTTTTGTTTTAGGGGAATGGGACTTTTGTGAACAGCGTAGTTGTCCAACATCACCCATTTGTTCTCCGTAGCACAGATAGGAGAATAGATGTGGCCTGTGATTACGAGGAGGTACAAAGAAAACTCCGAGGAGGCAAACAAGTCCTCGAAGGGTAAGTAACATTTCTTATAAAAAAGTTTAAAAGATTTTTTTTTTTTTTTGACATATTCCTAAATTGTCCTTTAAAAAATCAGGGACTGTTCGTGGAATTAAACCATCGTTTTCCTGACAGCGACTGAAAATCTTTCAAGTCATAACTATTTAACAAAAGTGTTAAAAAAGCATTACCTTTCAGAAATTAAATAAATAAGTTTAAATTAACAAACATTTTATGTACACTAACAAACCTCAGTTTTATTCCAAACGATGTGACGTGCTGTGGTATTTTAACTCCACTACACAGTTATGATAGATTCATATAAGCTCATAGTTCTTACGGTGTTCTTATCTGAAAATATTTACCAGTGACCTGTTGTCCCAGCTTTTTAAAACATGTTTTTTTACAAATAACTTAGGGTTTTTACACAAGTATTTTTTAATGAAAATCCATATTTTTGAGCTATGATAATAATTAAATTAAATTCTTCTGAAGTATTTTTATTTTAAAAAACAAACGGTATTTTTCAATGTGCTTATATATATATAGGTGTTTTTTTTTTCTTCTTGTTTCTGTTGTTGCTTCGGAGCAAAAAAGTCTGCAAAATGCTTTAAATTTTTTAAGAAACTAAAATCATGCTTAAAATCCTTTAGAACAGTGTTTAAAGAAATGTGTAAGATAGATACATAATAAAAGTTATCAGACCTTAGAAAAGTGAATATTGAAAAATAAAAAGCGTAGACGAGATCATGAAAAAGATACATTTCTTTAGCGAAAGAACATTGTTAATTCGACTTTATGAGCAATATCAATTCCAACTGTTTAGCAATCCTGCATATAATTTCAATTCATGTTTTTGCATGTTTGTTAAAGTAATAGAAAATAACTTCATATGCTCAATCAGCCAACTAAATTTACATGAATACATAAAAGATACAGCCAAAATGTATTTAATTAATTTGAACATTAAAATAATAAAGCACTATATGAATATTGTTAGCCTGTTGTATAAACAAAAAGAGATAACTCAATTAACAGAGGAAGAATCATCTAAATTTCATTTACCATAAATAAATGTCCGGTTCAAGCTTGCAACTACATCATATTTTTTTGAAGTCCATATCTGGTATCGTCACTAACTTCCGTACTGCTGCAAACCTTTTCACAATCTCCTTCCTTCAGCCCTTCTAGAAGATCTGATAAATGTAAGTTTTTAATCCAGTCTGCTTTGATAAGTCGAGACACGTTTCTTACAGTAGCTTTTAGCAGCTTTTTATCGGCATTTTGTGTAGCTAAATTGCAAACAACCTTCTGAATGCACTCTTCATTTTGCAAGACTCTGGCACTGAGGTCAATCACATTTTCAAAGATCCTTTCAAGATTTTCTTCATTTCCAAGACTTCGAGCCATCTTGCTGTTTGCTATTGTTGACAAAACTGTTGGCAAACTTGTTCCTGACATGATGTAATTCATAATCAATGGAATGAATGAAGATATCATAATTGACACTGGAACTATAGCAGCAGTTAGCAGCAGTTTTGGGTTTGATGTTAACTTGGACAGGAATCCAGTCTCTTCTGCTGGTTTCAATCCTTGAAGTTTATTCATAGAGTTCATCATGATCATCATTTCCATCATTTTTTCTGGAGTCATGGCTGGCACTGGCAACATCTCTGGCTTACTGGAATCAATGTTGGATTTGGGTGTTCCTTTCCAAACTGCTGGCAAATAAGCAAAACCTTTGTACGCTGAGAGATCCGTTGGATAGGGACTATAATAGCTTGCTGGCTCATAACCTTTGTAACTACTATATCCAGAGTTTTGCTTAGTTCCAGGAGTCGGGGAATCGCTTCTAGAACCTGCATCAGTATACAATGGTTCATCAGATGCTTCTTCTATGGAGCTTCTATCATCGATGTAGCCGGTAGGAAAGTATTCATCAAAATTTCGTGCTCCTCTGTCTTTTTTGACATCATTTGTGACTTTTGAAGAGGAATCAACGTCATCTTGAGCCAGGCAAGAAACCACAAGAACAGCTAGTATTAAAAACTTCATGTTGCTGCTGTATATTGCTTACTACTATTTGAAAGAAGAAGCAGATGAGTGTGTGATTTTCCTGGGATTGTTTCTGCTTATATAAGGAGCTATAATATTTTCATGAACAAAGGAATTCTGTGTTTTGGAAGTGCTCTAAATATGAACACCTTGTTCTACATACTTCGCATCCGATATTTCTTCTCGGTAGATGAAAGCATGCGTAAATAAAGGAAGCGGGCACCGTCGTTTACGCGTCAGTGCCCTTGGAACTTTCGCTCTTTGCATAGCAATGATTTTTTATGTGCGTTTAATTATAACAAAAGATTTTTTTCCCCTTTCACTTGAGGCATTTTCTTAAATGTTTTATGAAGACGGGTAAGATCCGCTTTCAATTAGATAATTGCATTGTTTGCTTGTCAAGTAATGTTTTGAGGATTTTAAAAATTGTAATTGGTAGATATTGAAAACTATTTGAGAAATATTTTCAAAACTTCATTCATAAAAACCATAAGTTAAGCATAATTTTCTATAAATATGCAACGTCATTGAAATTTAAGTTCTTAACATGTTCTTAAACTAACGTTCGCATTAGTTTTTTCAATAAATGTTGTTTGATAGCAACTATATTTATTTACTAATTAATTTTTGTATCTTAGACGCATCTGATTATTTTTTTAAACATTAAATATTTCATTTAATTACATTAATATTAAAATACACCTAAATTCAACACGTTCATAAATAAAACTAAGCTAAAAAAGCATGTTGAAATTTTTTTAAGTACATAAATAACCGTTTAAAAATTGAAAGTAGGTTTTGAGATTCAACGCTTGTATACCTGTAAGTTTTTCTGTAATGAAAACAGGATGTTAAACATATCCTCAAGAGAACACAACCGTCAGTTGCATTTTGAACAGTTAAAAGAAAAAAAAAACATATGTAAATCCTGATATAAAAGCCGAATTTGATTTGAACAATGCTTGACGTAGAACAGTACAAAACACATTGTTTTCTTCAGTTCTTAAAGAGTTTTTTAATAATCGAAATTTTTTATGGTTATCGCCTACAGCAGAAGCTTAAACGTTTTTAACAGGTCCGTCGTTTCAAAGTTTTCAAGTTGAGGTTGAAGGGTAAACATTTCGTAAGAAAAACCAGCGAAACACGTACGCAAATGCACAGTTACATTGTGTTTCAAAAATCTCTGAACCCCCACATAGCGAACCAGTTATTTCATCGAAAAATCAACAGCACTAAAAATACAATCGGCATCGAAATATACCGAGACGTTTTCGGGATTCTAAGCAAAGTTTTCTCTTTTTTGGTTTAATATTGTGGGGATAATGAGATGCTACTAAAAATAAGACACTTTTCCGTGTACTTAACACTGTCCTTTTTTTATTCAGAGCTATTCTTGAGATTTATGGGCACCGAAGTAAATTTTTACGGGTTGATTCCAACTTACGTATAGGGTGTGTAAGTAATTGTCTCATATTAGGGAAGATACATAAGATAAAGTTGCTGGTATTCCCAACTGTTTTTTCAGTCTTTGACTCAGCGTAATGGCGTTGTTTGGGTAAGATGATGCGTGTAATAATTAAACTTCTTAATTTTTAAGTAATTTTCCTTTTATCTTGAATTGCTTAGAAATGACCAAAAAAAAAAAGAAAAGAAAGAAATTCTTTTTGAAATAATTGCAAGAGCGTATTTCGGAGAAGATATCCATACTTATGCTTGTGTGACTTTTAAGTCAGATTTACGTTAATCACATAACTTGAATTAGAACTGCAAAAATTTTATGATACTCCTTTTTAAAAGAAACTCTTAAAAATATCATTTAGTTGCTTATTACGTCAGCATTTTTATTCATTTGTAAATAAACTTGACACATGCTATGTCTAGTTTATGCATTTCGAAAAACTATTCAAAGACTGAAAAAATTAATGTCAACAAAGGTTTTTTAACCATTAATTGATAGGAAAATAGTAATAGTATTAGGGGGAAGACCGCTTATATTGAACCACTGATTAAATTGGACCAGGGGCTTAAAATCTAGCGCAGAGTTCTGTACTACATTCTACTGGTGAAAGTACAAAGATTTGTGTCTGAAAACCTTGAGGATGAAGTTTCGTCACATTTCGATCTGCATAGCTTCAGTTACGATGTCATTTCTGTTGAAAACGTCTTCGATGTTATTTTAAGAGCTTGTATCTAATAGGATAATACTAAAACTTTGAACTGAGAAAATTGCGTTTATAGTATTACAAACAGTATTTAATGAGGATTACAGCACTGTATTTACATACACGATTGGGAAACTTTTTGACAAGGTATAAATAAAAATAAAAAATGGCGTGATTTCCTTTATTGGACCGAAAAAAATTTCCTATATCGGACAGGTGTTCCAATTTAAGAATATGTAATCAAGCAAACCTTTTTACGTATCGCGTTATAAAATAAGTGATTAATGTAACTTAATAACGTAGTTAGGATTATTTTGATCATATTTTAACACTAATTGAGGAAATTCGTTTTGACTTTTTTTTTCAAGCACACTTTCTAGAAGCTGCCACCCCTAAAACTAGGTGTTTACCCAATAAGATTCAATTTCAGTTTTGTTAAACATGTTTTTTCAATTTAACTAAAATTTGTGCTTGTTCGCGTTACTTGTTAACTGGTTAATTTATTATTTACAAGAACCGGTAGGTGGATGCGAGAACACCCAATGAAGTCCATTACCCAATTTAAAATAAGAAAAATGTTAGGTGACTCATATGAACAAACTGCAATCGTGCTCAATATTTTGTGAATGGATTATCTAGAACAGGAGTGTGAACTGTTAGAATAATTGTGTTTAATGACAGCGATTTTGCAGCAACCGAGTCAAAAGTTTGTAGTCCAGATGAGACTACCTAAGTAAACATGCTACATGTTCGGTGTCAGCTGTTTAAGATGCACAAGAACAATGTACGGATAAAATTAACCCAAGTTCCGAGAAATCAGTGGTTAGTTCTCATCAAATTATGATTGTCGGGTCTATTAATGATTTTGTTAAAGTGGCACACAAATTTACTTTTCATAAAAATGGAAGGCAGAAGAAGGAAACATACTTCGGGGAACGTTCTAA
Organism: Uloborus diversus; assembly: GCF_026930045.1. Lineage (NCBI taxonomy): Eukaryota > Metazoa > Arthropoda > Arachnida > Araneae > Uloboridae > Uloborus > Uloborus diversus. The sequence continues at coordinate 92,052,912 of NC_072732.1, read as the reverse complement.
CGTCATCGCCACAGAAACAGGACACAGAACAAAAAAGGCCGCTAAAGAAGGAGCAAAAAAACGAACAAAACAACTGACTTTGCAATATTTGCAATTGAGATGACGTGCAAAGCATGATTTAGTGTATGAAATGCCATCAGTTGGTTCATCAATACTGGGTCAAATCAGCCCAAAGCAAAGGAAGTTCTTTTGCAAATCCTGTAAAAAGACTACAGTTCAAATGCAACTTATTATATCATATACTGTTTCGGGCCAATTCAGGAAGTGCACGGTTCAATATAGGCGCATATAATGCTAAATTGGACTTTTGCAACTTTGTCAAAAATAATTTTTTAAAAAGTATCGTCATATTTACAGAAAATATAAGTAAGGTAAATGCACCAGTAGTGGCCACTGCTTCAGTAGTAGCCACTTTAAGGTTTATATTTTAAATATAAGGATTCTAGGGATCCCAGTGGATTCAAACTTGCAGGAGGTAGAGCTCAGGCTATAGTGCAGTGGCCAGTTCAAGGAGGAGTAGTTAGAGCATCATGGAAAATTGTTATCAACTATTTAGTACGGTCGCCTGGATTGTCGATGCTTTTTCAGCTGTCTTCTAACGCTTTTCCGTAAGGAGATATATAAACATTGTGTTGTATTATGAATAGAAAAAAGCACAAAAATAAAATTTTTAGAGCTGTAACCATGTTATTGCATGTGAAAGATCATGTTTGGAACGTTTTCAACTCGAAATAGTTGCTTTTTTGGCTGACAGTTTACCTGGCCACTACTGGTACCAAAAAAGTTGGGAAATTCAAAAGTGGCCACCGAGTGGCCACTACTGAATCAGGAAGGTTTTTCATAAATCAACTCAATTTTCCATTTAATAGGTTGTAATATCTTTACATAAAAACCTGCCTCATTTCTGACATATTATTATTGTGTGATCTAGTAGTGGCCACCCGATGGCCACTTCTAAACAGCAATATGGCCACTACTGACTCACGTACATTATATAATGGCCACTGATGGATCAAATTTGATGTTTGAAAAAATTGAACAAATTGACATTCTTTCATTTTTAAAAAAGGGGACAATTAAGGAAAGTGCGTATACCTCTTCTATGGACAGGCCCGGATTATTCAACATGCCATCCCCTAGGCCCACACGCCCTGGCCTAGAGGCGGATATCACGGGGGGGGGGGGAATTATTAAATAGCTTGTTGGTAAAAAAAAGCAGGAGTTTGGTGCGCTAGTACAAAAAGAGGAGAAACATTCTACTAGAACCGAGAGAGAGATTGCAACCTGCTTGCTGAGCAGGTAAAAAAATGAAGGGGAAGGGCATAATGCTTGATCGAAGTTATCCCTTTTCTATCAAAGCAGATAATTTTTAATTTCTTAGATTTAAGCAATCATTTCATGAAAATGCAGATTTTTTTAAGGTAAAACACTTATTAGAAGTAAGTCACACACAGTAAAATTAGAAAAAGCCATGATATATAAAATTCCCAGTTTTAACACTTGTTTATGGAACAATTTTTCTTTTTGGTAGTCTAAATCATGTCAGTAAGTATCTGTTTTGTAATTTATAATCAATTGAATCATATTTATTTATGACTGCTAATAGTCAGGGACGCCCAAAATTCAAATTTTTGGGAAGGGGGAAATTATCAGTTTACCGGATAAAACTTCAAAGCTTACCGAATATAAAATAGGAGCATGGTACTGCCAGTAGTTTTCTAAATTATCTGTGACTAGCAATAATTTAGTCGTTCCTAAAATTGTGTTTACAATAAATAGCATAAATAATCAGAAAAAAAATATATTAAAGTACTACTTAAAAAATAATTTACCAGACAATACCAGATATTTACCTCCAAAATTTTATAATAGGTTACAAATGTTGTAAAATTTTCGAATTTGTGAAATATGCAACATTTACGGACTTTTTAAAAATTTTATCTTCGAAAATTCCCTGATTTCTGTATTTTATCGATGTACAAAACGTCCGTAATTAATTCTTCAGACCAATTTTATTTTCTAAAATCTTCATGAACTTAAGACATAGCTGAGAATTAACGATAATTTTTATGAGTCTCTTGAATCAACATGGATGACTTAAAATTTTTGCAACGAATGCGATCGGCAAAATTAGAAGTTTAAAAGTCTTCAACTACACAATAAGACATATAAGGAGAGCTTAAAATAATGCTAAATACATAATTATAAATGTCCAAAAGGTAAAATCACAAGGAAAAGAAGTATGAGCGAGTATTAAAGAAGCGGATGCAATCGGATTTAGAAATGTGTGAAAAATTGGGATTAACACGTAATAGCGTAAAAAATGGTCAAGATGCGTAAGTTTAAGCCAATGTGTAGAATTTGATAAATATGCATGTTCTTGAACTCAAAAACCTTGACAAATTGTCAATTTCCATGATTTTTGAGCACTTTTTGCCGAAAGTTATGACTTTCCATGACCATTTTTGATTATAAACAAAATCCATGACTTTCTAGGTGCATGGACACCTTGCCTTTAGTAGTATTGAAAACTCATGCTACCAATTTCCGATATCCATTAATATACCTTAGTAAGTTGTAGGAAACAAATTGTCCTAGAATTACATTGAATTGTGTACTTACTATTTTCTTATGAACTAGTGGTATATACACGGCTTTGCCCGTAGTAGAAAAATTAAAAAGTCTCTTGGTTCGCCTATGCATTTACAAATAATGTATGGTGACTTTCTCGCCAATTGGCTTGCCCATGTTACAGTTCCACGTTATGATAACTTGGTAATTTACTCGTCCATCTTATAATTTTGCTCGGTAAAATGTTCTTAAAATTGGAATAGAAAACAAACAAAATCGAATTTTCGAAAAATCGCTTCGAGGTGCACACCCCCATGCTACAAACTAACTTTGTGCCAAATTTCATGAAAATTGGCCGAACGGTCTAGGTGCTATGCGCGTCACAGACATCCAGACAGAAAGCGATCCAGATATACAGACAGACAGACTTTCAGCTTTTTTATTAGTAAAGATGATTTCGTAGTGATAATAATTATTCAGTTCATACTTACCAAAGTTCATATGTAGAATACTTGTATAAGTACATTCATTTTCTTTTACTTTATTTTTTACATTAGCGTACAAAAAATACAATACAAATTTTCCACTAAAAACTTTTTATTTTATCCTAAGTACGTATGTACTTTGAAGAAAGAAATGTACAATAAAAATGTGATTAATATATTGGTACTTAGTGTAACTATCATATTGAATCAATTTTATCCATCAGTTAGTTGAATTTAAAATGAGTAATATGAATTCTAAGGAAAGGATGTCAGATGGCCACTACTGACTCATGCATATGGCCAGATTTTGGCGTGGCCACTATTGGATCAAATTGAAGTTTGGGAAAAATGGATAAAAAATTGAAAAAATTGAAATTCTGGCATTTTTAGAAAATGGGACGATTTAGGAATAGTTGGGCTATAATATGTTCATTGAATTAAAAAATTCGAATCAATATTGTAGACCCACAGTTTAAAAAAGACATAAAATATGCTTAACTGTGGCCACTACTAGTGCGTTACCTTATTTATGTCGGTTCCTAATTAAATTTGTCTTCGGATGACCTATTTTTTATTTTTGTTTTGCTTCACATTTAGCGACACTGGCCTCTTGTTCTCAGGGGGTCCAATATAGGTGGTCTTTCCCTAGATGAAATCTTTATCAAAATTAGGAGAATTAAATTGTAATAATATCTTTAACTGTACTTGGTCTCTCCTGCACAAAAAACCTTCTAACTGTATTTGATTATTTTAGCTGTTCATATTCCTGAACCCTCACATATGTTTGTAGAGTTATTAATTTTTACAAATTCTTTCTCCTACTCTTGTAGATTTACATTTAAGAAAAATCTTGAAACAAGACAAAAATGTTACAGTTGAAAGAACACTGATTATTAGATATGAATGAAGTTTTATGACTATCAGTTTAAGGGAGTAGTTTTAACACCATCCTTTGTTTATTAATCATTTTATTTTTATCATTATAGATATTATGTTAAAAAATATTTAAATAATCTGAAATTCCTCGGAGCTTTAATCAGGCAAGACTGTTGGAAAATCTAGATGTTATTGCACGAGAAAACATCTTTAGAAAAGCCTTTTGTTTGTTTTTCACATCATGGTTTCTACATATTAGAACTTTTACGTTTAATTTTTCAGGAAATAAAAATATTTGCTTATGTAAAAAACAAACAGATTGGGATTTTGATGAACTTATTAATGTTAAATTTCTATAATTCGAATATTGCTTACGAATTTCAAACTGAATTTAAAAGTAAAATTTATGTGAAAAAACAACAAAAATTAGAACATGTTAGAACATGTTTGACTCATTTCTGCTCTTTGCTCCTTCCTCCTTATCATTACATTTTATGATGATTAGAAAAATGAAAAAAACTTAACTTGTTTTATCGTTTTTGTTCCTCTTATAATACGAATCAAATACTTTTGATTCTAGTTTTTTTGGATAACCTTTTTCGGTGTTCTGCTAAGATGTTTAGATTATCAGCCCTTCTCTTTTCGCCTTCTATTGAATTAATATAGAGTTTTAACTAAAAGAATAAATTATGAAGAAATAACATTTCCGGGCTTATTGGGGTAGTCTGAAGAAAAAAGAAAATCCAAGCGTTTCGTCAAACTCTGCAGCTGACAACATCAGAGGATGAGTTCGATGTGACTGATACGTATCAGTCTTTTCAAGATTGCATATCATGTGGTGTTTTATCTCTGTAGAAAACTAATGTTTTTTTTTTGAATCAACAATAGTTTAAATATTCTTTTACTGAAAGTATTTATTAGTAATTTGTGAAGAAGTGTGAGAAGATTTTTTTTTGTCAAAGTATTATGATTTTTGAGCAATCACAATTGCTTATTGTTTCGACTTGACAGTTGAATGACGTCCGTGTCCTTTGACTTCTTGTTTTTCTATGCTTATGATGCAGGCGTCCCTCTCAATCGAATTATTTGTTAATGACCTCCTCGACTTTACACAATCCTTTTTACACGAAAACAGTATCCACCATCCAGCAAATAACATCCAGCATTCAGTTTCAGACATTCGTTTAAATTTTCACGTCTTGAATTCAAATTATGGCTGCAATAAAATTTATTAGTGTGAACAAGAAATCCAACGAGTAAAGTGAAATTTCAAGTCCTGATTGCAAAAAACATGATTTGAATAAAAGATCTTAAAATTTAAACGAATTTTCTTTTGATTTAATATACACATTTGTTAGATTTTTAAATTTTTTTCCTTACTTCACTGCAGGAACCTCTAACAGTAATTAGTATATATTACTATCAAAAGATCGTCAAAGATGTTAAGACTTATGTTGAAATGGTATTCAGATTCTTCTTGAATACTCTTTTTAAGCAAATATGAAGACGCTTGTTGACCAAATATTTGGACTTTGTAGCTGCATGAGGAGTATTGAAATGTTTCTGACTAATTTTATAGGAAAAAAATAGGGAAAGTTGATTTCCTGGTGTATTGGAGTAAATCACTTTTGTTTCAATCAATAGAACTAGACAATCTCACATTACATCTTTAGAACAATCTATTTTCCCATTAAAATACAATGCCGTTTTTTAAATTTGTTCCATATAGTGAAATGATTTAAAGAAAAACCCAACTTAAAAAAAAATAATAGTATCCGTCATAATAGGAGACTTGATTCGAGAGAAAAAAATGTCCAAAAATTGATTTAAATTAATATTAAGACCTGTTTACTTCTTATTCATTTGATAAAACAAATCGTTCATGTCAAAGTAAAAAATGAAACAAAACAAATGCAATAACGATTAAAACTAATATTTAATCAAATCAACTCTATAATAGGTAATAAGTAACAAAAACCATATTTTTGTTTATCGGTGTTTATTAAGTATTCAGTTAAAAGTAAGAAATAAATATTTAAAAGAAATTTATATTATAAGTAATGAGTAAAATTAGTGTTTTCATGTCATAAAGTAAAAATGTGTAAAAATCAAAATTAACGCTAAAAATTGGCTCAAAACAATGATTCGCAACAGAAGAAAATATCTCTTTTCGAAGTTTAACAATTATTTTAGATAAATAAACATCCGAAAGGCTTAAAAACATATTTTAAAAGTTGGTGTGGGGATTTTTTTTTTTTTTTGGGTAACTTAACACTTTCCCCAAGTTAGCTTTTTGAGCTTTCACTTTTAATAGGTGATTTACTTTAACTGCAGGCTATATTTTGCAACATAACGGCATTTCCATTAAACGTAAGTAGCCTAAATAGAACACAGTAATTTGAAAAATAATATGAAAAAAGACGCTTGATCCCGGATCAAGTGTCTTTACCTCGAAACTATCAAGTACCTCCAAATAGACGTTTCAAACACATTTCGCATTGACCCCCCCCCCCCCCAAAAAAAAAAGAAACTTCAAATCGGTATGCTTGTCACGCTTCTAACGTACTATTTTTGAATTTTCTATCATGTCATAAAAACAATATGTAAGCAACGTAACTTTTTCAAAAAAGCTAAAAACATTTTAAATACCACTATCAAAAAAAAAAAAAAAAAAAAAAAATACTCCTCTGAAAATGGACAATAAGACATCACCTCAAAGAATGTTCAAAATTGCTCGTGTGTCACATAAGGATGTAAACCTGCTATAGCAACTTAGTAATGTTGTCAGTAATTAAAATTGGGCATTATTACAGTGTCGACAATCAAGAGGGGAAACAAGTCTCCTGAGGGATCAGGCAACCACACTCTCCCCTGTAGTCATTATCCATAAGTTTAATACTTCAACATTTATTTTCAAACTTATTTTTATCACGTCATATTCAAGCTATACTTGTTTTTTTTTTTTGAAATATTTGAATTTTCAATGTGTTTTAAATTTTATATCGTTTTTCTCTGCGTTTTAAGAGTCATTTTTCCTCTTTAATGAAGCAACGATATTTTTTACGAATTCGCTCTCAACAATAACTGTTAATGTGGCAACTTCAAGGTTTAAAACGCAATAGTAGTAGACACAGTGAAGTATATTTTTAAACTGTAGGTTTACAATTCCTATTAATTACCTCTCACGAAACTCAACGAGCGTATTACATCAAAACTCTTCCTTAATCGTCCACTTTTCTAAAAATATCAGAATTTCGATGTGTTCAATTTTTTTATCCATTTTTTCTCAAACCTCAAATTTGATCCAGTAGTGCACAATCCAAAATCTGAAATTTTCAATGGTGGCCATCGGGCAATCTTCCATCCAAAGAATTTACATTAGGGTAGACCGGGGCACGTTTACGCGGATTAATTTCAATGAATCTTCTAATTTTTATGTTTGAACTTAGGAAATCTTAGACATTGCGGTTTTATAAAGCAGCTAATGGAGTCAAACCTCGTATATACATTTGTTGGTTAGTTTGTGTTTTTAACCCGTCAAAAAATTATTTTTGAGTTCAAGTCGGTTGCGTAAATATGCCCCGGACACAGGGCACGTTTACGCATATTTATTTTGACACTTAACGTGGTTCTGTTAGGGTTTTGAACATAATATCTTACCATAGTTAAAAAAAAGCAAATTTATTACAGACTGAATATTGTATAAAGTTAAAGCTGAACGGGCATGAAGACAGCACTATATGATTGAAAGCTGTAATATACGGATTTTTAACTCAACTAAAAACTAAATGGTGATTTTCAAAACTAAATAGCCTGAAAATACTAAAAAAAATTGAGGCAGTTCGGGGTGAAAAAAGCTTCAGGAGCACATTTAGAAGTAAGACGCAGTAAGAACGTGCGTGAATGTGCTCAGACGTCAACGCATAAACTTGCCCCGTCTTCAATAGGATTTATTTTTAACGCGCAAAAATATTTAATAAATATTTAGTTCATACAAATACAATTCTCAAAAAATGTTAAAAGTCAGCTAATTTTATATATTTGTTATTTTATAACTAAGTATTTTTTGTTCACAATAAGCTTCAAAACGTTCAACACAAAATTTGCTCAACTTGGTAAAAAGCAGATTATTCTTTCTGCATGCCAGACCGAAGTTTGACTGATACTTAAAAACTTGTGAGAATGCTTGCTGGGGATCAGCATCAATCTGTTATGACAGTTGGCTCTCCAGTTATAGTTCCTTTTGGGAAAAGGGCACTGCGTAAACGTACCCCGGTCTACCCTACTTACTTTGAATTCAAATAACTGATAAGTAAAATTGATTTAATATGATAATTGCATTAAGTACCAATATTTAATGACATTATTATTGTTCATTTCTTTCTTCAAAGTATATAAGTAACATTGAAATGACCACTATTGAAGCACTGGCCTGGTGTCTTTACCTTATATGCTTAAAAATAAGTAATGCACATACAAAAACATAGGAATATTTTTTTTAATCTCAAAAATGATATTTTGGAATATCATTTTTTCATCAAAAATGTCATTTATTCCAAAATAGTAAAAATGTGTTTACGAATAATAAACATATATAATGAATTTTCAGCTACAATAAAAATGTTAATAAAAATCTATTGAGTCATTTGTTTTTGGAAAAGACTGGAAAGTTAAAAATATAATACCAAATTTTGAGTTTTATATTCATTTTCATTAATAAATGCGTCAAACAATATAGTCTTCAAAACATGCAGCATAGTCTGTTTTAAATATTGTGATTAATAAATTCTAACAAAATCTTATTTATTTCTCTAAAAGCGCAATAAAAAGTCTTCTCTGTCTCTTATCAGTAACAAGTCAACAAAAAACTATATTTATGCTATATTTATGGAGGGTTTTTTTTATACTAGAGAAATTTGTAATTTACGATGTAACTAACTAAACTCTTCAATTCAAACTGATAGCCAGCAATATTCTCAACCAATCAAGATCCGGCGTAGTAGCATAAACAACACAAAACTTGATTGGTAAAGATATTTTATGGTTGACCGTTGACGTATTTCTTTTTGCACTCTTGAAGATTAAAATTTGCGCCGATACCTGAAAAGAATATTCATTTGTTGTCAATATGCTTGAAGTGTAGTTGTTGACGAGTTTATTGAATCGGAAAAAGTAGCTATTTTAACAAAACACACTGAATGATCTCTATTCTTTATTTTTCTTTAAAGTTGTACACATTACATTTGATGCTCTTGACTAAAATTCACAGCGGTAAATGTGAATTTTTTACATTTTGTTTTCTTTTCCTCTTCTGTTTTCGAGTTTTAATCCCATTTATCTAAGCATGTGTTGAAAATGAACTTACTGAACTCCATAGATAATTTTTAAAAGTTGCACAAAAATATTAACGTTTCCACCACACCCTCTTCCATCACCAAAAATGTATCCTAAAAATGTCTAATTGGCCATGTATTCAATACAACTTACTCTAAACTAATATAAGCATAGCAGCTTTTGTAAACATCAAATTCTAGGATATTGTAGATAAATGGCATTTGTATTCATCAGTTTTAAGATGTCCCTTTAGTTAAGAGAGCAAACACTAAAAGGCATGTGTGCAAAATGAGATAACTTGGTTACATATTTGTTATTAGCACGGTATTTCTTTACTAACATGAAACTTTCTATACTGTATTTTTAAATCCCGTTCTCTATTTTGTGTTAAATCATGTACCCTAAAAAGTTATTGCTTTTTTAAAAAACATGCTATTTTTACATATTTTAAACTTACTTTAGGTTTGCTACAAAGTAAGTTAATTTGTCTATGAGCATTTAAAATTTGTCAAGCATACGAGGAAAAAAAACGGGATTTCAAACACAATTATATCAAATTTCAAATAAATTTATTCATTACTTAGAGGTATGTATATACAATATATAAGTGCATGAATGAACTTAGCAGTCACATTTATTTTACTGCAAACAAATAGTTGAAAAAAATCGCAAAGTAGATAGTAATGTCTCATTAACAACAGCTATGACATTATACTCAAATTTACGTAATGTGATAGTCATAGAGATGCAAAAAGAGAGTCCTAAAATGTCTGTAAACTTACATTATTTTCTAAATATCCTAGCGCAGAAAAGATTATTCAGTGTATGCTGTCGTCATTGCCACACAAATATATGAAATCTAAAATAATACTTACAATACAGTCTCTAAATTATTCCAAGTTAAAAATGTCTTATTTGAATAGTCATTTTTTATGTTTTCGTGGAGTAATATTAGAACCACTACACACATCTGCGCAATTACCTTGTTTTAATCCATGGACAAGATCTTTTACTCCAAGATTATTCACCCAGTCTTCTTTGACTAAATGAACTACAGTCGAAGTTGCCTTTTTGATATATTGTGATCCAGGCACCGGGGCATCACCAGACGCCACTCTGCATATGGTTTTTTGAAGGCAGTCATCACTATCAATAGCTCTGGCTATATCTGCTAAGTTGTCAAGAACTTGGTGAAAGTTACCGTTGTTGATGAAGTTTCTTGCTGCCTTAGTGGCTCCTGCTGTAGTAGACACAACTGGCATGGTCATTCCTGTCATTGAGTAATTCATCAGCACGGGCACAACAGCAAATAATACCAATGATAGAGGAATAATAGCAGCTACAAAAGCAGATTTGGGATCTGAGAAGATCTTCGAGAGAAATCCTTTTTCGTTTTTAGATGAGTCATCCAAGTTATTCATCATCATGATCAAGTCCTTCATTTGTGCTGGTGTCAGGGTTGGGGCGAGGTAGCTATCAATACTTCCACCTTTTCCAAAATTTTGGCTGCCTTTCCAAGAGGAGGGGTTGTATGGGTATCCTTTGTAGGTTGCGAACATTGGATAGATAGGACTATAACCCTTGTTTGAATCATAGCCTTTATAGTTGTTATACCCTTGAGGAGGACTATCCATCATCGGAGGACTATTTGACATGGTGTCATCTTTTGAATCATCAGCTGAATCAGTCATTTCACTTCTGTCATCCCCATAATTATCAGGACTCCAAAGGTTATCGTATTTACGTCCAGATCGACTTAGGTTTGAATCTGTCGATATTTCATAGGCTTGAATATGCACCAAACACAAGAGAGTTGTTAAAAATGCAATTGAATACATCTCACTTAAGCTTCTCCAAGAGACTCAACTAAGAGGAGAATGGAAGGTTGTGATGCCGTTCAACACTAAGCACTAGTATATATATCAGAGAAGTATATCCTTTTCGCATAATCACTGACATTTATTATGCATTTAGGTGCATAGGTGATAGCTTCTGTATATTAATGCGATTCTTCATGAAAAGGCGAAAATGGTCTTGATGTTATGCTCGTGTGACGAAGACATTTAGTTCCGAGTAATATCTTTTGTGTATGCCCATGACCTACAAGTGTTGCTGGGATTTCAAGCGGAAATGTGATATTTTTCATTGAATTGCTTTTTATTATGACCTAGTCTCACTTTCCCGTTGCAATACAGATAACTGACATAGTATGCATTTTACAATGAAAACGAAAAAGCGTTAAACTTTTTTTTTTTTTTTTCAAACGGAGAAAATTTTTAAAAGCAGTAGGAACGTATGTATGTCCGAATAACCATGATGCAAGCTCAAAACATTCAACAAGCTTTATCATTGTTATTATTATTAATATTATTATTTATCTTTTTTAATAATAAGCATACCTATAGTGCAAGAGGGTGCTGGGGTTTCTATGCATTACACTAAAAATTAATTTACTGGGAAACACAAAATATGTTATTAGTATCATGTTCAATCTTTTAATTTTTAGAGCCTCTGATGAGATAAACATGAAAAAACCTTGTGGAATTATTTTTTCTAGTTACATCTTTTTTACACATACAGGTATTTATCAAAATAGTGGAAAGACATGTGAATAAAAGTGACATTTTTGAAGTCGCTTCGTAAGTAATAAAGAATAAAACTAGCTCATTTTTTTATAAACAGCAATGTATATATTTTGGTAATATTTGGTGGTTTAACGGAAGATCTGGAAGTTTTAGATTTTTTTCAAGCGCGTGAAATGTTGGACCTCTCAAATTTTTAAAGAGGTCAAATCGCTGGAGCTCGTCCAGCTGGAGCAAATATAACTGAAACATCTCAACCTTTTGGCGTTTCTAGAGGTACAGTATCTAAAGTCATGACAGCATACACACAGTGTTGTAAGACAAGCTGGGCAAAGCAAAACAGTGGACGGAAAGAGAAGTTCGAGGATAGAAACCGACGGGTATTGAAGTGAATTGTAATGTCTAAAAAGCGAACAACAGCAGCGAAAGTGATCACAGAACTCATTCACCATCTGAATTCACCAGTGTGAGTGATTACAGTTAGAAGGTCTCCTTTATAAACAGAGCATTTACGGTAGAGTAGCAATTCAAAAAAGATTTTCCAATTGTTTCCATTATTTTGATAACTAAATGTATGTAGTCCTATGTGAATTTGTGCTCATTGCTTTTGGTGACAATTCCACTAAAAGGGGATAGCGATCGAGAGTTTTCTCCGTAATTCGTGTCTGCTATATTTCAGGAAATAATGAGCGAAATCAAACAAAATTCGATCCATTTGTTGACACTAGAGAGTACAGATGCTGATTAAATTTTGGTTTTATTAGCTCAAAAGGGGTTTGAGCAAAAATTTATCGAACAGTAGATCTTAGAAGGACAAGAGCGGATTATATTTTAACACCAACAGCTGAAAAGGGTGCATTGAAATCATGCGTTTTTTCTTGTAATTATTTGAGTGCTATACCTCAAAAAGTAATGCTGAGTTTTTAGATGGAATTTGGAATAAATGTGAACGTACACAGAAACAGAAGTTAATTATATTTTGACGCAAATCACTCCAAAGGGACTGTTTTTTGCCATTTAATGTGCAAATAAAAATATCTTAAATGCAACAATAAGAAAAATTAATCATAAAATGTGGTCTGCATCTTTTTTTCCGATTTCATTGTAGGCAAATGATCGGAAAATTATTGAGGATTTAGAAATTTTATCTGTTGCCATTTTATATCTGCTGACAAATAAAATGTCTGCAATTAATTTAAGCAAGACTAAAAATAACTTTCAAATTTCGCTCTTTGCTTCTGCTTTGGCTAGGACATTTTGACAATTCTGAAATGGGCACGATCATCAAATTTTTGTGCGTGATTTTAATTTGGTAGCCCTGTTTTTTCTGGTAACCATGTAAAAACATATATTTCCTACTCTTTTTTTACTCATGCAAGAGAGAAAACATACCTCGATCAGGCATTGGTGGCAAAAAATTAACGCTACAGAATTAGGATTGCCATTATCCCAACTGTCGAATTTTTTTCAAAATTTGCGAACAGCACAATTTTGTAATAGCGATTATATGAGCAAGTGTACAGTGTTATATTCAGGAATTCATAAGATTTATATAGGAGAAAGTTTAGTGACTGCCACATAACATAATAGTTTTAAATTATTATTTCGTTTGCATAAAAATGAAAGTATACACTGATATTTCTGCAAAACTATAACTTCATGGAATAATCAACAATATTTTATCAAAACTCCAATAAGTTAAAGAAAAAAAAATTGAATAATGATGGTAATAATAATAATAATAAGTGTCCATACTTGGCTTTTGTCTTTGATTTGAAAAAAATATTTGGTTTGGAGTAAATTCATTTTTAAGTGATACTAGTATCGTAAAATGCAAGGATTTTTTCGGTACAGAAAATGCTTAATTACTTAAACAGCAAAATCTGAAGAAAAAATAAATAAATAAGTAAATAAAAAGGTGATATTTTCGTATATCGCAAGAATACTCCATTTTAAAAAGTAAATCTCCTTATCCTAACTCCTCGACTTATCATATCTTTAGGTTCCCGGTGCGAGGCTTTGCTGGGATGTGAAGAATAAATAAATATTTATGACACAGAGATAGTCATCAGTCGGTAGAATCCCTGTTTTACAGCGGGACTGAATTTTTCACCCCAGCTTTAATCTCATTTAGCAAATCCTATGCAGTTCGATACAGGAGTTTTCTCAAGTTTTATTTTTTATCTCCACAATTCTAATGTAGCGAAGAATAAAAAGATATATGGATAAAAGACGCTTGGATTTTTCTTCCAATTTATCTAACATATTATTCAAAGAAAATCTAACTTAGGCATTGAAGATTACCGTTGTTTACTCCACATAAAAGTGACGCAAGTGACTAGCTGTTTTGTTTTATAGCGTATAATCTTAAACTTTGAGCATAGATATGAAACTTTTTATGAAAATAAATGTTAAAAGAATTGTATGTATTTTATGCTTTTTTGCGTCTTACAAGTAATAATATACATTATTATCTTTTTACAATTCTTTTTTAGCACAACAAAATGCGTTAAACTTTTATCAGCACAACTGACTTTTTTTTTTCATCACATGAAAATCACATTACAAAAAATTAATCTATTTAAAAAGTACTTAATTTTTTAAGTCAATATGTTCTATGAAACATCTATGTCAAATAGTACGTTTTTTAAAAAAATAATTTTCAAGTAGAATGTTTTGTGTGCATAAATTTTTCTCGAACTGTTCACAAAAGGCCTCTGTTAAATAAATCAAATGAAATAAGTTTTCGAGATATATGAATGACATTTTTCGCATTGATGCTAATGTTTTCTTTTAACTGTTCAACTTTCAACTCCAATTGCTCAAAACAAAAAAGGAAATCTTGGAATCAAGTGCCCTTGCGAGACCGTCAAGAGCGGTCCCGGCATTTGTCGAGGGATTGAGTCATGCAATTAATTTCAAAGTTTTTTTTTAGGGTCAGGGAGGCCAACTCCTAGTCCTATAGACACACATTCCTTAATCTCTGTTTCTTATATTTCCCATTCTGTGTTTTTGAAAACTTATATAATCATTTATTTTATTTTGACATTTTTTCGGTGTTTTACGATTTTTAAATTATTATTTAATACATATTTTTTAGTTTCTGGCACAAAAATAGGAGAGGTTATAAGTTGTAAGTGTATCTCTGTGTATCTGTGTATGCGGCATCGTTGCCCCTGCACAATAGATGAACCTAATTTCGTATTTTTTTTTCTTACAATTTGAAAGTTGACTTGATCGGGAGAGCAATTAGATGCGACTCATTTAAGTCGAAAAGAGGGGGAGAAGGACTAAAATTTTAATTTAATGTTAGACCTTTAAAAAATGCTTTTCACAGGAAAGTTAGTTAAAAATTGTCAATTTTTTTATAAGGAATTAGTCTGAACGTTGCTTTGAATAAATTATTTAAGTGCCGAACACTGTTCCTATTTTCTCCTTTTTAAAATAAAATATGCTTTTTTTCTGTTGCCATCAAAAGATATAAATTGTAAAAAAACGCACACAATGTGTACCCAAAATACTCGATTAATTGCAATAGTGGAAGATTTATGACAATTAAATGCTTCCCAAACTAATAATAATAATAATAATAATGATAGTTAAATATGTAACATATAACATGGAAGGAGTGTCAATAAACAAATATCAGTTTTCGTTGTTCGAGTTAAGTTAGACAACCTTAGAATTTAATTTATTTGTTTACAAAAGGGAGAGAGTGACAAAAAAAGAGATAGAAAAAGTTGCAAAACTTGACTTAATTGGACATAGTTACAAAATATCGTTAATAAATAGAATATTACTTCAGCTTAGTTATTTATCAAGTGGTAAGCGTTCAACTTCTTATATTAACGCCATATAGCCCATTAATAGACCATAACTAGTATGAAACACTGAAGCAGCTAACAAAGAGTTGAAAAAGAAAATAAATGGTTTCCCGAAGAAAAAAAGCAAACGCGGATTTTCTCAAAATGATAGATATGAAATGTCAAATATATTATTTCAGTGGAATGGGAACTGGATTCTGTGTAGGAAGACATTTTATTACTAAATATAAAAACAAGTTAAACCATTAAAGATGGCAATAGAAAGGTTCAGTCATAGCAGATACATTGTTTTAAAAAGTTTTATTTATTGGGTATCAGTTCTCGAAACTGATCACAACTCACGAATCTTTTAATAAAACAATTAAAATAGTATCTTTTAATAATAAGTAACTTTCAGTTTAAAACACTTTTGTCATTTATTTAGCTCATTTATTTATTGCAATAACTGAAATATGTTATTTACTTTAACTAGGAAATCTTCTACAAAACTTATGTTTAATATTGTAAAACAGTAATCATCAACAAAATAAAATGAAAGCAAAAAATAAACAGGAAAAAAAATCTCAAACGTTTCTATCAAGTTAAGGTTTTCAGAATAAAATACATTACAAAACTTCCGAAGTTTTTTGCTGCACCTTCGTTCAAATCTCTCCTACTTTAGAATCTTTATGTTCGCTGCGTTTTAAAAGAATAAAATAAAATAGAAAAACATCTCTATTCTCCGCTTAATCCAGTAATACCTTTTGAAAAATTGCACCTATCTGCGCAAAATCCGGCCACAACTTCAAAATACAAGATTAATGTTTCTTAAAAGAGTGTCCAGGAGCCCCGACTCTTTTATTCTATTTTTAGATTTGAGTCTCTTTATTGCTTCCTATGGTTATACAAATTTAAGAATGCATTTGTTTGTATTTTTGAACTTTAGAACAGTTTCTATCTGTTTCACTGCCCAGGAGAATTCAAAGGCCTTTCATGTTTTTTTTTCCTTGCTAAAGAAATCCGAGCGATAGGATTTAAGCTCCCTTCCGAGATTGCAGCTTTATTGGTCCAACGGGGCTACTGCGGATCGAAAAGAATTCTATTTTGGTTATAGAGTAAACGTCACTTTTTCTGCTGCTATACATTTGATTTCTAAAATATTCACTTTTTGCAGAAGAACATGCAGTATGAGTGGTA
Source organism: Uloborus diversus (assembly GCF_026930045.1). Lineage (NCBI taxonomy): Eukaryota > Metazoa > Arthropoda > Arachnida > Araneae > Uloboridae > Uloborus > Uloborus diversus. The sequence continues at coordinate 92,036,064 of NC_072732.1, read as the reverse complement.
GCTATTTAATCATATTGTCTAATATGTTTTTTATTTTTATAACTGATAAACTTGCGTCAAAATGTAACAAAGAAAACTTAAACTTCATATTTTATTGCAGTTTTTCAACACGTTTAACTATAAGAAACATTGAAAAATATGAGAGATTAATATTTGCTAAATTATAATTGATTTTTATACTGCGGTTGTGGCAAGAGATTGTATTTATTCGATAATTGTTCAATTTTGATTTTATAACACCTTATGCTCCCGTGTTCTCCAAATCTGTGTTTTCTCTTTTGTCGTATACATTATTAACCAGTAATTTCTTTCTTGCTTTATAAATATACATTAATACATAAATTACAATATTCACATAATTTAACGTACGCCTCTTATATATTGTCTGCTCTGGTTAACCTAGTGGACAGACTTTGAATAGGACAATCCCGAGTTCATTGCCCAGAGCTACAAAATACCCACCCAGAACATGCGGAGTTCGTTATTATTAAACTCATGTTTCTGAAAGTCACTAAGTCAGTCCCTAGTAGTTACCATGTGTGCAGGAGTTCTATGGACGTTCAAACTCCTTTGAAACTACGACTAAATTGCAAAGGTTAAGTGCCCATCAATCGAGGCAATTCAATTTTTTAACTTCAACGTGTTGCGTAAGATGATGGCACTGTTGAAGGTTCCATTCTATCCAAATTTAGAGATCTAGAGATTCGAAACTCTGTATTTAGACAAAAAAAAATGAACTAATTAAAACATTGAAAAAGCTTTTTCTGTGCGTTCGTACAAAATTTTTGTGTTAAAAAAGTATGCTAAAAGCAAAATACGGGCATCAACTATTGCTAAAGACAAAACTTTTCACCAAAATTATGAATCAACTTTTCACTAAAATATCTATAACTTGTGTCTTATAAACTTCTCTTTAGCATGTATAAAATTATTTAGAAAGTTTGTCGAGTTTTCTATTTTCAAATAACGCATAAATTACGAAACTTTTAAGAGCTCGAAATTTTTCTGATCTTATAATATCCGATTAATTTAGAAATTACCGAGCAAGAGAAAATCATTACCTAAGGTAAGTAGTGAAATGCGTAAAGTTTTGAATCCACTTAATAAACGCTGCCGCATCCCTTAATAATTTAGTTCCGAAAAGATAATGTATTCATCTCCCCTTACCCACAAGTACACTAACCACAACTAAAGGACAAAAACATAAAACAAAAGTTGAGAAAATAACCACCCTCCCGTAGTTCTGGAGACATAATAAAACTACAAATAGAGCAGGGGAGCTCCTCTCCGCTTTTCCATGGCTCTCATAAAAATGCAAATTTTTTTCTTACCCGGAGACATATTTGCAATGCATCCATCTTTTCGACGCATGCAAATTGATCAGGATTATCACCAGTCCTCGCGATTTGCGGAAACTTGTCTTTGGGTGGGAAAGTAAGTAAGGGGTCGACTTCCCGTTGATGAAGTTCTCTTTTGCCTTTTTTTTTTTTGGAAGACATATTTTAGTTTTTGGAACTGCCATAGAATGATCGAAGATTTTGAAGGGTTCGGGAAATATTCAGGTGGGAAGACTTGTGTTTAAAAAACAAGGTCTTCATATGCTATGCATTTCGTTTAATCAGCTTATTTCGCTGAAAACTTATTTTTTAAATTTCAAAATTGTAGAGTTCTCAAACATCTTTCTTTGCGGGTTTTTTTTGTGCGGTATATGCAAGTTTTAATTAAATTAGAACATAATTGACAAATATATCAATAAAACGAGTGCAGTTTATTATTTTCTGTTAAAAAAAGCGAATTTCAGCCAGTTTGCGTATGAAAGATAATGGTTATAAGTTTTAAAAACTTTTGTATATAAAATAAGTGCATGTGTAAACAAAATATGTAAAAATGCATGTGCATTTTGTAAGTCAGAGTATTAAAACTTTGGTAAGATTTCAAGTAGCTGTCGTGTTTTTATTCGTTTCAGTCATTCCTACTTATTTCGTTAGGATCTGAGTTTTTTTTTCTAAGTGAGGCTTTTTTGTGCGGTTTTTTATTTACCGCATAAAAAAATATTTGTTTCGCGAAAACTTCTTTTATAGATACTCGTGCCGTATCGGGAGATTTTTTTTATGCGGTTCTTAACCACCGCACAAAAGCAGGTTTGATTGTAGTCTTATCCGAGTTACTTTTAATAAAAGTATATATTTCAGAAATTAACTTACTGAATCAGTAAGAATTTAAAAGAAATAAATAACGAATAAAATAAATTTGAAAAAAAAAACAGGAAGAAGTAGAAGTTATGATGATTATTTAATTAAGCTTTTTTATAACGTCAGCCACGATTTTTGAAATTACAGTAGAACCTCGTTTACTAAGCCTTTGTATATCCTGATCCAATCCTGATTGAAGAGTATAAGAATTGCTTTCACCTAAATAATAACTCCAAATTATAATTGCAAGGCCAGAACTACAAAATCAACAAATATTTACTTTTTCTCTTGATTAAATGTACAATTCCTCCACAGGTCGTATAATATATTATGGTAGTAATCCTAAAAACAACACTGCGTACTTAGGTTGTAAGTCCGAGACAACTGAAGTGAAACTAAAGATTATAAAGTGTTTGCTAAAACGATCTTCTGTAATTTTGTTACAAAGCATCGTTTTTTGCTCCGATAAAAGATAAGCCAGCTTATTTAAGAACAAGGTTTGCTTCTTACCCATATTACCCGGATTATCCGGATTGTGTTTTTCCAGATTGTCTTTGGTTTCAGTTAGTCCGGATAAACGACATTGTACTGATTTCCAAACAGGAAAACAAAGTTTTTGAACAGTCAAGGATTGATTAAAGTGAAAAACCAACGTAAATAAAGCACACATTTTGAAGAAAATACAACATATAGCTATTTTAAGGCGAAAATGGAGCCTCTTCATCAGTGCAAAAAACTCACCAACACAACCGAAAGTAGCGAGAGAACTGGTGAGCTTTTTGCATTGATGAAGAGTCTCCATTGTAGCCTTGAAATAGTTATATGCTGTATTTTCTTCAAAATGTTTGCTTTATTTACGTTGGTTTTTCATTTTAATCATATTGTAGCACAAAGCTTATACGATAATTTTTCATTTAAGCAAAATTTGCTTAAAGTGAAATATCAACGTAAATGGAGCACAGATTATCAAGAAGACACAGCATATAGCTATTAAAAGGCTGCAATGCAGTCTCTTCATCAGTGAAAAAAGCCCAACACACAGCCAGGAAGTCGCGAGAAAACACTTTCTGATTGTGTGTTGAGCTGATAATTTGTGTTTTATTTACGTTGGTTTTTCATTTTAATCATATTGTAGCACAAAGCTTATACGATAATATTTCATTTAAGCAAAATTTGCTTAAAGTGAAATATCAACGTAAATGGAGCACAGATTATCAAGAAGACACAGCATATAGCTATTTAAAGGCTGCAATGCAGTCTCTTCATCAGTGAAAAAAAGCCCAACACACAGCCAGGAAGTCGCGAGAGAACACTTTCTGATTGTGTGTTGAGCTGATAATTTGTGTTTTATTTACGTTGGTTTTTCATTTTAATCATATTGTAGCACAAAGCTTATACGATAATTTTTCATTTAAGCAAAATTTGCTTAAAGTGAAATATCAACGTAAATGGTGCACAGATTATCAAGAAGACACAGCATATAGCTATTTAAAGGCTGCAATACAGTCTCTTCATCAGTGAAAAAAGCCCAACACACAGCCAGGAAGTCGCGAGAGAACACTTTCTGATTGTGTGTTGAGCTGATAATTTGTGTTTTATTTATGTTGGTTTTTCATTTTAATCATATTGTAGCACAAAGTTTATACGATAATTTTTCATTTAAGCAAAATTTGCTTAAAGTGAAATATCAACGTAAATGGAGCACAGATTATCAAGAAGACACAGCATATAGCTATTTAAAGGCTGCAATGCAGTGTCTTCATCAGTGAAAAAAGCCCAACACACAGCCAGGAAGTCGCGAGAGAACACTTTCTGATTGTGTGTTGAGCTGATAATTTGTGTTTTATTTACGTTGGTTTTTCACTTTAATCGCATTGTAATAGAAAGCTTATTTGATCTTTTTTTCATTTAATCAGGAATTGATTAGTGTTTTCTTTAAGCTCCGAATATCGCTCTGCTCTTTTTCAGAACTATCTTTTGAACAAGCCAGGTCTCATCTTTTCACAACTTTGATTAACAGATATATAAATTAAATTGCTCTCACATGCATATTATAAATTTTGCTCGGAAAGTATATTTACACATTCAAAATTCTCATACAAAGAGTGAATTTTACGAAAAAAATATGTTAAAAGCGAAAATACGAACGTATTGGGACCATAGGGAGTTCGGATTTTCAAATTGTTCAGGTTTTCAAAAGTAACCAAGAAAATCACGCTTAAGAAAATAGTATGATATTTATTAAAATATAAGTACTATGCAATATGTTTATAAAACATACAATACAGTACATAACGCTATAATATCAAATAACATTTTTTAACAAAATTTAAGAAAACTTAACTCTCATGGTTTCCTGAATATCAAGAAAAATAAAAAATACTTACAGTGTTGTGTGTACTTTGGGAGGAACTATTATACAGTAACGAAACAAGGGAAACTGAATGCACTTCTAAAAAACACACAGTGCATTAAGAAAGTTGAATTAATTTCTGTTAGGAAAGAGTGAGCTAAACTCATATTTAAAAAAAAAAATCACAGCTGATTTTGGGCTGGGAGAGCTTTAAATTTTTTTTGCCAACTGCCAAGTCCTTCACTCGCTTTAGTTGTAAAAGTTAGGCAATAAAAATCGCAATAAGCAAAGAATTTGCTTATTGCGAATTCTTAATCGAATCTTCGATTTCCCGTGTGGTGAAATACGTACCATTTTCAGTGTAAAATATTATACTCCATTTACATTACATATGAGGCAGTGAGAAGCAAAGAGATGTAAGTGGCAAAATTAAAAATTTGGAGATAACCAGCACAAATGGTAGGTGAACACATCTTTTGTCTTGGGGTAAGAGATGGTACTAGAAGCCCTGGTAGGTGCTGCTGTGTGCTTCACAACGTTGGATTACTAACTGTTCTAACAATGGGAGTGCTTTCGGATTTTGAATGTTTCGGATTACTGACGTTCTAATGAAACTAAGGCTTAAGATGTAACTGTTTTTAGCACGTAACGTAAAAGGCTATATGGCACTAACGCAAATTCCAATTCTTCACGTTTATTAGCTGATATTTTATTTTCGATAACAATTGAAATAACCGCTATTTTGTATTTCGCTATACCGAAGTTTTTAGAGGAACTGTAAGAGATTTAATTGTAGAAAAATTAGTAAAATATCCTATTGTTTTTCTGAGTTGACTATATATAAAGATTTTTTAGAGGTAAACCGTTAACATTATTTGAAAAATAGTCTGAACAGTTCTGTAAGAAATATTTAGGAACTGATGTTATGTTTCTAATGGAACTTTTCTTGACTACATTATACGCCCACATTGAGAATATATTTTTTATTTTGAAAACAGTTAGCTTTTTTACAGGTATACTTGTTTTACTGCGTAGTACTAACGTAGTTTCTGATGACTGTTTCATTCATTATGATAAAAATTTAAGTTTCACAATTTATTTCTGTTTTTTCTGTTTTATGATGTATGTTAAGGGATAACTACCCTGAAAAAAACTATATTCTAAGAATTACACCACAATGTACTTCATAAAAATTTGAAGCCATCGACAATAGAGCTTAAACATTCGAAAAGGTGAAAAATATCATCTAAAAGCTATAGTAAAACCTGGCGAGGATCCTTGGTTATGAAATCTTAATGTGTCTGATTTTTTTTAAGGTTAATTATTTCTTACGTCAAACTAGTTATTTAACTTTGAAGGTCTCTCCATTAAGAAAAAATTAGTTTACGCAATTGTTAATAAATAAATCTGGCATATATATTCTCTATTACACCTTTACATTTGCTAAATTATTCTACTAAAAACAAGAAATAAATAAGCGGATCATGCTTGCTTTAAGGTAACTCATTACGATTTATGTTCTCTTCTTAAGTTTTAAATATAGAAGGTTTGTCACTTAATTGAAGTAAATTGCTCAACATGCATTTTAGATATCATGGATTGGCATAAATTAATTCTTAATTGATGATTTCAAAATCTCATCGTTTATGCAACACGTATCTTATTGCCGATTCGTATTATGGTATAAAATAAACTTCGCCGACAGTTTAAAATTCCAGCACACCTGGTTTTAATTATTAAAGTTTTTCTCACCTAGTCATTGATGGGATGGTGCTTATGGGCGAGTCTTTTGATGGATTAGCCTTCGAAATCTTTATGTAGAATTCAAAAGTTTTCATTTTCTGGCGACTGTATCAATTTATATGCATGAAGTGCAAGGTTAATTGAACTGGAGAATATTCAAAAGTATAATTTGATTTGGGAATGTTTAATAACAACACTGGAACGGAAGAAGATAGAGTCACCAAAATCTTCTTTTTTTCTTTTTTTTTAAACAAAAAATATAATAAGTGCTGCCTCAAACAGAAAAAAAAGGAATATTCCAGAAATAATTAAACTCTTTTGAGCGCCTATCTCTCTCTCCGAACATTTTAAGTCTGTGACTTTGAAGTTGAAACGACTACCTACCAGTGGATTTGGACAAACAATATCGAATCCAGGAGTCCAAAGGGCGGGATCTAGAAATGTTTTAATGAGGGGGCAATTGATTTTTTTAAATTTACCTCATGCTATACTTATCTGAGTTTTTCATACTTGAGGAGGGGGGGAGGGAGCCCCTCAGCATTTCACCTAAAACTGCTAAAATATAGAGATTTAGCTAAGAAGGCGCTTGAGCTTTTTTCGTTTGACAGATGCATCATAAAATTTCGTTTTTATAAACTTCAATTTTGTAATAATTTTTAGAATTTTTCGAAGCCCCCTCTCCTAACATCATTAAACTTTGTCTAAAATTGCGCTTTTTGGATTTTCAGGTTCAAAAAATAACACCCTGATCTTTCAGTACCGGTATTTGTTAAGGCCACTATATAGACGAGTTTACGCAATAAATAACAGCCATTTTGGATCGGAGCGGCGTGCTTGAGTGGTTGTCCTTTCTGGTGGGTTATCGCGTTTGATATTTCTCACTGCGAGCAATTATTTGCGGGACGTGAATTGTTTATTAAATAAAATATTGTTTTTGGCCAATCCAGCAAAACCCAAAACTTTGCTCTGGTACCCTTAGTTCCGCAGCAATGAAACATTCGATCCAAGATGGCTAAATTTAAGCTCATGCATCGACCTGACTTATACAGTGGCTTTTGTATTTAGTATTAAAGATCGTCATCGCAACGTGATTTTTTGAGGAACAATGGAGCTCCGCGGAAGTAAAAGCTAATAAAAATATTAGTCATATATCTCTACCTCAGAAACAGACTAACGTAAGGCTAAAAATTGATTTTCTTCTTATTTGAGCATTGAATGTAGAATCATATTCCGCATCGATCCATGTGGACGCAATTCCTTAAAAAAAGAATCCTTTGTAATTATTATGCAGTGTTGAAATAGGACAAGTTCCATCCTTTGCATGAGACAGACAAACGTTTACCCTCTCGTTAGTCTGGAACTAATAAAATATAGTATCAACATAGTAGTACTAAATGCTTATAAGATTTTATATTTTACTTGTTTTTTTTTCAAAACAGACATTTTATCTTTCAGAGACCTTCTGGGTTTGACTCAAGTAATTACCGGCTTGGCAGCTACCCCGCCAGTACGGATGCACGTTGTTAATGCTTCAGGATTCGAAATTCGAGGAGTCGAGTTGGGTGAACAACTTTACCTCAAAGTGGAAATGCTAGATGAATGTAAGTTAATTGCCTTTGAAACGAAAAATAAGTGCAAATAATGTAGAAAAAAAGAGGTAAAATTTCACTCTGAACATGTTTTCATTACGTCTTAAGCAAACATATTTTTCTGCGTTCGAAGTCTTAATACCTTCGCGCGCATGAAACAAAAGCATTATAATTTTATATTTAATTTTAATTATGTATGCATTAATTCATTAAGTTAATAGAGTCATTTAGTATTTTCCTAAGGATTTGCATTTTCGTAATTGATAGCATAACATGTCAGAATTTAAAAAGTCTTGAAATTGTTAGTTTGTCGTATTTTTGTGAAATATATTTTGCATTCAGGACTGCTCCATATTTATTCCTGAAAGAGGAGACAGAATTTGTTTATGTATATCTTCCTATTATTCTTTCAAAAAATTTCCTTAATTCAATTATGGATGAGTTTCTTGTTATTAAATGCTCTAAACCAAAGCCATAGTTTGTTTCTTAAAATAATTAGTAGTAGCTTTTAGGTTCAATAACAACAAAGTCAACTTTTTAGCAGCAACATGCTTATGATAAGGAAATTTAATTCAATTTATATTGCAAAGATGAATCGAATTTTGTTTCAATATTTTAGTCTCCTTGCACAGACATAGTCGAAAGTCATACATTCGCAGTAAATATATTTTTAATTCATAATTCCACTTGAATAATTTTCTCTGCAGTGACTGATATTATCGTTCGGAATGCGAAAACTTTGAGTAGCCTCCATAGAACCCAAAGCTCTGTAAGACACATTTAAATATGGTTAAATGATGGTATAAACAGCGAACATAACTTATGTCGAAACCAACCTTGCTAAAAAATATACAGGGTGTTCATCAAGTCATGCACTGATAAAGAAAATATGTTTTAAAATAATAATAATAATAACAATACTTAAGCATATACGTTAAAAACATATTTTGAGCCATGTCTGCTTAAGTCTTCTCTCTCCCCCCCTCCACCCAGTTTGTACAATATATGTATATATATATATATATATATATATATATATATATATATATATATATATATATATATATATATATATATATATATATATATATATATATATATATATATATATATATATATATATATATATATATATATATATATATATATATACAGGTAGTTATTAAAATAATGGAAACACCTGTGAATAAAAGGGGCATTTTTGAATGCGCTTCGAAAGTAATAAGGAACAAAACTAGATATATGGCTTTTTTATAAATAGTAATGTTTATATTTTGGTAGTATATGGTGGTTTAACGGAAGTTCTGGAAGTCTTGTATTTTTTTAAAGCGGAAGAAATATCGGACCTCTCAAATTTTTAAAGAGGTCAAATTGTTGGGGCGCGTCTAGTTGGAGCAAGTAAAGCTGAAACATCTCAACTTTTTGGCATTTGTAGACGTACAGTAGCTAAAGTCATGACAGCATACACACAGCGCGGTAAGACAAGCTCGGCAAAGCAAAATAGTGGGTGGAAAGAGAAGCTCAGCGAAATAGGTCGATGGGTATTGAAGCAGACTGTAAAGTCCAAAAAGCGAACAGCAGCAGCAAATGTGACCACAGAACTCAATCACCATCTGGATTCACCAGTGTGAGTGATTAGAATTAGAAGGGCACCTTTATAAACAGAACATTTACGGCAGAATAGTGATTCCCAAAATTTTTTCGAAATCAGAGTTTAAAAGGAAATGACATGTATTAAGATAAGGTCATGTCGTAATTAAAATGAAAAAGTAAGTTTTATTCATTTGTTAACTTTTCATAAAACCGATTTGAATTTATAACTAGTGACTCATCAGAACCGCCAATACAGCAGAAAGACACACAACCCTAATATTTTGCATTTGCATCTAAAGTAGTGCTCTAAGAATCTGCAAAGAAACCAGTCACTTCAAGTTCTATTTTGAATGGCGGAGAAAATACCCAGGAGCCTACCTATTTTTCATATATATATTCTTATATTTATTATTTCTCCCTCTCTCTTTCGAGATTTTTTACGGGAAAACTTTGAGTCGAAATGTCATCCGGTTCCGACAAGCTGGTGCCAATTTCACCTCAAACAGAATCGATTTCCAATTTCAAACCTTTGGCTAACCCCGATCCCCCCTGCTGCATAGGCTGTCATTTTTCATCGATCGGCCACTTTTTTCTAACCGTGTGTTGCATGCAATATGTTTCGTGTTCCCCGGTCGGCAGTTTTCCCTGTGAATTTTTCACCTAAATATCTCTGAGCAAAATGTTGCTATAAATTGTAATATACAAGATACTTCAGAAGTTGACAGGTGGGTTTTCTTTCTTTGTGATTTAGGATAAATATATTCTGAGATAACGGAATGGCTCGTACAAAAATATCGTTCTCGTAATAATCGTTTCCAGTGAACAAAAATATATTTAAGGGAATGATACATTTAATATACAAATAAACATATGACATAAAATTCACAGTCCTGAAAAAACTTTCAGCAGTGTAGTAAAATAAGCAGACTTTTCCTGCAGGAAATCGGACTTTTTTTTAAAAAAGCTTGTACTTGTGCGACATTGCTCAGAAATATCATGTATCCTCTTAAATGAGCAAAATATGAAGTGAACAGACTTTTCATGGTCTGTTCACAATCTGTATTTTTATTAAGACAAGTACAAATTTTATATGGATGAAATTAAAGCAAACATTTCATGCAAGTTATTAAAAAGCTTTTCTAGTACAAGCTAAAGAGCTAATAACTCAAAAATATTACTTTGCCGTTTTTGTATAAAACTGTGTAAAACAATATTGAAAGTTCTCTTCTGAAACGAATTGTGTACGAACGGCGAGGTGCCACTCTTTATACAATAAATATGCAGACGCTTTTGCTGATTTGATTTGGGCTGCTCAGCAAAATATTACGCGTTACTTTAAGAAGAAAAATGCAAGATCGTAGGATGACATTTAATTGATGGTTCACATAAACCAATAAAGGTTAAGCAATGAAAATTAAAAAAAACATTACATAACATCGAAGGTAAAAACATAACATAACTTCATAGGTGCAGCAAAATGGGAAAAAAAAGCTAACAACCTACTTGACCATTGTGTCGAAATGATTAAAAAGCTGAAATAACGGGATTCTACAAATATTAGAAATATACCACATAGTTCAATAAATTTCTCCATATTACTAGTTTTATATTACTAGTTACTCTGTATTACTGAGCTCAGTGGCTCAGTGTTAGCGCTTCGCGTTCCCACGCCGCAGACCTGGGCTGTATTCCCAGGTCGGACATGATCGACTCAGCCGTTCATCCCTTTAGTGGGTCGATGAAATGAGTACAAAGCGTGCTTGGGAGCTAAACTCTGGGGGTTCCGGGTTCAGTTGACCACCTAACTAGAACATTTACCCAGCATTCCAGAGCATTTGGTCAGGAAGACTGAGATGAGCACGGAAGGCCTTGTCTCTCATGGGCTGTCGTGCCACTGACTTTGGTCATTACTAGTTCTTAGCTAATGTAATTAAGAAAACAGAATTCAATAACACTTCCAAGCATTTCAGTTAGAACTATCAATAGAACAGTTTTCAGTAAAACCGGAAGGCTTCTTGAACTTTGGCATTCGGCTATTTTAAGAAAATTATTATATTAGATTTGAAGACTTAGCTTTTTCTTGCAATAAGTTTTTGTTCACATAGTGTCAACTCAATTTTTTTTGTCGTATTTTATTGCTCGCTGAAAATGAAATCTAAATTTTCACACACGTGATCACAATTCTAAAACTCTCACAGACGAAATGTAATAAATTAAAATTGGTTTAAATGCGCTAAAATGCTGAAAATATATGTTTAAATACATAAATATTCTTACATGAAATAAAATTACTGAAAAATATGCTTAAAGTGTAATCGAAAATGTTAACAAGAAGAAGATGTGCAACACTGATGAAACGTTACAAAAAGAGAGCATTGCGTGCATTTTAAGCTTAAGAAAAGATTGTGCATAAGCATACAAAACTCGTTCTTAATTTGTTTTCATCTAAATTTTTCTCTAGCATGTAGAAATATAAGAAAATACGAAAATTGCTGACAAGGTAAACAATACACGACTAACTATTGCGTGCATTAGAAATATATCCAAACGCGTAATTGTATGTTTATCGACGATCTGTTTGAAAATCGACAAAAAGGAAAACCCACCAGCTGCTTTGAAGGGAGAGAAAAATGCCGATAAAGCCGTGGGTAAGACAGTATAGGTAAAGCATTGGAAAGAGAGCCTGAGAAAATACGTTCTGGTAGCTGGGCGTGTTACATTCATGTTCGATGTAGTATGGCACTTTCTTTTCGCTTACATCCCTGTCAAAAAAGTACCATTCTCGCACGCCATGTGACACATGACATCGCGCAGATTGACACGAAATAAATGGTTTCTCCCCTCCCCCCGCTTGCTATCCCCACCTTCATTCGTTTTCGTGTTCTTTAACCCATTTGAGGTCTGGATATGGATTTCTGCTAGAAGGCTTCTGAAATTCGCATTTCGGAATTCGAGCATTTGTTTACTTGGAAAGCAGTTTTTTATTCTCTGATGAGTTTTGTCGTGAATTTATGCTCAATGAATGTTTCGTGGTCGGTTAGTTAGATGTAGAAATCATCATGAAAGTTAAGGCATTTTTCTGTGGAAAACAATTCGACCGAAATTATTTGAATGTTTTTATCGTTTAATGATGGTAATCCTACTATGAGCCCAGTTGTGTTGCAACCAAAAGTTTCTTTTTTAACTATTTTTTACGAAAAACAAAATGAGGCTTATTTTTACATGCATCTAAAATAAATTAAAATAATAAGCATATAAATCTATTCATTTTTCTTAAAATTACACCAAAAATATGTATATACATATAATAAAATTACATGACAATTACCGATAGATATAATATTACGTCAGCATATTCGTAACTCTAGGTACTATAATAATTACGTTTGCTTTTTTAGAATTTTTAAATCTGAGATTAGTAAATTTTTAATGAATTTTAATCAGTAAAATATGTTTAACACGAAAATGCTTAACTTGAAAAATCATTTAAAATGAAGTGATGTAAAAGTCCAAACTGTATACTGTTCCATACAATACAGATTTTTAACACGAGATTCTTTTAATATTAAAAGTCCCCTTAGTTTGAAGTTAAACGTTTTTCACTATTAACTTTTTCAAATTTACAATTATTTTGTTCAAAATATAGATAATATATATTTTTTTCAATATTTAATTATCATTGTCAAAACAAATAAATTTAAGTACTTTAAACTAAAGTTTATTTAAAAGTAATGGCAGGTATCTTAAAGCACGTTATCTTGTATCCAATAAATTTTTAAGCACTTCCCGGGATAATTTAAAAGATAGGGAAATTTCCTCGTGATAGAACATTGTTAGTGCTTCCGAAATAATTCCAATCTTTCGTTTTGGACGTTCCGGTGTTTAATGCTACCTAAACGCGATGCATTCGGAAATCTAAAACTAAACTTGTTTTTTTGTCTTTTAGAATCATGCTTTTTAGTATTTGCACAGCGCAAAAAAAAAAAAAAAAAAAAAAAAAAAAAAAAAAAAACCCTTACGTATGCTTCTTTTTTTTTGTTTTTTTGTTTAGTAAAAAACGTTCTTTTTCAATGCGATTTAGTTTGGATATACTTTAATAAATAACCTATGAAAGAAACATGAAAGTATCGTAAAAATTGAAAAAATGTATTTTCGGTAAAATGAAGAAAATAAAGCAATGCTGAAAATTATTAAACATTTCTCAGTTTAAAATTCATATTATAAAATTCAATTATAAACTTAAAAAGAAATTTCTCTCCCGAATGCCTTTTAAAGCGCTTCTATTTCAAAGGGTTGCGTGCGAAAGAGTTTGGTTTATATGATTTTACCTATGTATGAAATTAAATTAACCGTAAAAAGAAACATTTTAACTATAACGAAAAATTAGCTAAATTTTTAAATACGCGAAATATTTACCAATAACGCAGGGAAGGTTGCCAACAATGAACCACATAACACTTCTTACTTTTTTAGAAAGTGGTTTCAACTTTAATTTTACATTGACTATATGACTCAGTATATTTCTCTGATAATGCTTGCACCTTCCTCGGTACAGAAAAGAATCAAATAAAGCTAGTATGTTTTTTTTTTTTACAAACACGTTTCTGACGCATAATTGGTTATAACGAGAAAATATCGTAGATCATTTGCACTCATTAAAGCGAGTTGACTGTATCGCTGTTGTCCAACGTCCATTTTAATTTGATAATTTCATTTTAAAATGTTTAACAAGAATTTCTTGTCTTCAGCAGAACATTTGCTGAAAACGAGTTAAAAAAACTACTGATGGACTTAGTACCATCCATTTTGTTAGTTCCATTTTTTTTTTAAATCTGAATGTAACATTTTGTTGGTCATAACTGTGCTCATAATAAGACAAAATGAAAGAATTGATAACATTCCAATATCTCAAGCATAATATTAACAAGACATTTATCTCAGTAACAAAATACTGATTTTTAGCATCCATTAGGAGTACGAGAATCTCTGGTTGATTACTCCTTAAAAACAGGCGCATTTTCAATTATTTTTCCCGCCAAATATCTCTTCTACTCTCGACAATTCCCTTCCATTAACAAAACGACGCAAAATAGTTTCATCCTTCGTAGCCACTCGCATCTCCACTGCTTCAGACTGCGTATAAAATATCATCCTATTTCTTAATTTAGAACAAAACAATCTAAAACTTTTGCTTCGGGGGAAAAAAAGAAAAAAAAACACAAATCCGAGAAGAAAAATGTCATTGTTTAAAAACGATGAAAAGAGAAGAATGATTCCCTGACCCCAAATCTAATTTTGTAAAGAATTTTCTATTTGTGTTCAATTGAGCAGTAAGGAGCATCGCAAGAGTTTTTGTGAAAAATGAAGGGAGATAATTTTTCTTCCGCCTTCCGGCAGATTCTGGAAGATGCGCATCTCATGAGATATGAGCAATCGAGATGCTTCCAATGAAGCTTTTATTAAACGAAATCTTGTGGATGTTTTTCTTAGTTTAATGTTGGGAAATATTTCCGAAACATTACTGATTCCGCCCCGCACCCCCACGCGTGTTCTTTCATAATTCCTTTTTTAAAAGGTTTTTGATTCTGGGTTCAAAAAAGACATTTCTTACTCTGCTTTTTTTTGCCGTTTGGTTCTGATAAAAATCTTACGATCATTGATAAAATCTTAGATTTGATAATTAAAACTGACTAAAATCATTTGTAGGTTTTCAGATTTGGAACGAGAGATGGTATTTTAATTTATATGTATCCCATTGTGTTTATATAACATATCAGTGCAAATGCATGTCTCTTTAAAATACGAATCATTTCAAAAAATTTCACTGCGTCCCAAGCCAAAGTGTCCTTTTTAAAAATCTTCTGCGTTTTATTTTTAACTAAAAATCCACCCGTCAAGATATGACGGGTGAAAATTGCTTCTACATTTGAACGAAGCAATTGCCTGTTTGGTGATATTTTGATAGTTGACATTTTAACCCTAACTCCAGTGGATGAACCCTAAGCTCCAATATATAGCGTTCATTGTTGATCACTTTTTCGTTTCTCCATTCTCCTGACATGACACAGTCTTACCAGTAAAACAGTTAAGTTTCCGGATCCAGCTCATCCTTGTCACAATAAATCATTTCTCTGCATGTTAAACATTATCAAAACACATTATCAAAGTATCATGTGGGGCAAGTTTTATTGTTGATGACGTCATTAGCGTTACTCAATCATTGGCTATTATATATATATATATATATATATATATATATATATATATATATATATATATATATATATATATATATATATATATATATATATATATATATATATATATATTTTATAAGGGTATGTTAATTAATAAGTTACTCTGGGTGAATACATTACTTTGTTTTTCCATATATAGTTCGAAGACGTACCTATACGAAAAATACTGCATGAATCTGATCCATCGTCGTTAATAACTTGATAGGTGCATCATCCAAAATTGATAAAGAGAAACACTGCTAAGTAACATCCAGTTAACCCCTGGGACGCATTTTCTCTCGAAGTTTATATCCCTGCTGTAAAAATGCCATGTAGAAACACAGCTTAATTTTTATAATGTTACGAAAATTTAACATTAGAGAATTTAAAAAGCGACGGGTATTCCCTCTGCATTGGGGTAAACGCTTTAGGTATTATGCGCAAAATGCTTGCGTTTAAAATGCTACAAAAGCAAGCCGACCGAAATGGGACTCGATCCCTGACCATTCTCTTGAAAGTCTAACGCTCTACCATCTGAGGTATCTGGTTCTCTCTTTTATAAGTACAGGAGTAAACACTTGATATTCACCAGAACTTATCTATGCGGTTTATTTAAAGGGTTATTAGTTTAAATGGGCAAAATGTAAACTGTTTCTTTATTTTTAACACGAAGCGGTAAACAGATCTAAAAATGATACCTTATTTATGAAGTGTGATGATGTATTAAGTAAGTAATGTCGCACAAAAAAGAAAAAAAGGAGAGAGAAAATAAAAACCTTTGAGAAATAATATATATCTTAGCAAACAACGTAAAGAAAACACAAATACGCAACTGGTTACCGGCACATGCTTCGGAGTTTTAAGTTTAATTAGTATGAATTTTTGGATGTTAAGTTGTCCAAAAGCCTTCACCTGACTTTAAATCAAGAGCTCACACTTTTTTGCATTGAAAATGGATTGCTTGACACTCCGAATCTCGTGTCTGCAATCAGTTGCTAATTTGGGCTTTATCAACGTTGTTTACTATTGTTACATTGCTGAGGAAAATTATTTATTCATTCCTTCATTTCGTAACACACTTAAGTTTTTTTTTTTTTTTTTTTTAAATATTTCTAAAAAAAATGCGTAAAAAAATAGTTACACTCTTATGATATGTTGAGCGTGGAACAAAAAGAAAATAAATAAATAAATAAATAAAACTGAGAAAACAACAGTGGAAGTATCTTAAAGGGGGGCTCCCCCCTTTAAGATACTTACCCTTAAAACACATCCCATCACAACTGTCCAATATCGCGCCAAAATGCTACGCGTTTTTGGGCGGCTTTTAATCGCTGCAATGGGTAGCGAACCTCATTTATGGACGATAATGCTCGTGCTAAAAGAGCCCAGTTATGCAGTGTTATTCGAAAAAAAAAATCAATTTCACGTATGGCTAGTTCTGACTAATCACTAGATTTAAATCCCATAGTGCACGTGTGGAGCATGTTGCACTGTTATAACCAGGGGTTCCAGACGAGTGAAAATTTTCCCTCTAAGGTGAAAGCATAGTGCCTGAAGGTGCAATGCAAACCAGAAAATAGAGAAGAGGAGCCAAATCAGCATGCAATCGCAGAAAGACTCATTGCGCATGCGCTTTTTGCCTAATAACATACATTCAACCACCTCAATATGGCGGACAAATGATGATTGCGTTTGTGTGTCTTTCACATTGAATGAAGTACACTATTGGATTAAAACACAACTTTTCTAGGATTAGTTATCCGAAATTACAAGTAAGTACAGCTTTTGATCACTTTGTAGCTTTTAGGGCTTTCAAACATAGTTAAGTGTTTAAAAGTGCATTTATTGCTTTTCAGTAACCGTTAGTCTTCTAGTTCCCGTTTATCGTTACTATCGTGAAATTTCCCTCATTCAAAACGCTACTAAAAATATCTGTCATTATTTTCTTGAATACTCGATATGCAGCTTTTATTAATCACCAAAAGAACCTTAATAAAAATGTTTCTTGTGCTTCGTAGATTATAACAGAAAGCTAGCGAAAAAAAAAACCTCTCTCAGTCTAGCTCTTTTTTTTTTTTTTTTTTTTGGCTTTTTCATTCAAGTGTTAGAATCATTTCCTGTTAGCGATAGCGTTAGAAATTTCTTTTTGTTTTTTATTTAACTGGTTGAAAAACTTTGTGTGCATTTTATTTTGTTACTCTTAATTAACGTTTATGAAACGATTTTGTTTTTCCGTAATTGTAATATCCCTGAATATTTTTGACTCATCATGTAAATAATCCATAAGTACAGCTATGCTTCAATTTCAGAATACGTCATGCTTTAGTAAATGTATAATTTCTCACATGTTTTAAATAATTACTCGTTTTTAAATTATAACGTATTTGTGACAGATCTTTGATACCAAGTGAAGGGGTAGATATTTATTATTTTATTAATTTTTAACATTACTTTTTGTTAAAAAAAACATCAGAACCCTGAATTTTTTCATGTTTTTTAACGGCCCCAGAGTTATTATTCATATTATTTATTTTATGAATTTTTAAGAAAACGATGAAGATTTCACCGGTCCGCAAAGTTTTTCATTTGCTTTTACCGCGCCCGTGGGTCAAAAGAGGTTGAGAAACACTGAGTTAGAGCACGATCAGATGAATTAAAGCTATGAGCACTTCTTAACTATGTTGAAAACTCTGAAATATGATCAAATGCTGCAATTACATGTTTTATTCATTTCCAATACCGAGTTCAATGTGAAAAATGTCCAAAACGTAGAATATCATAAATCAAAACAAAACTTTAAAAAAAATAATAAATAAATAAATAAATACACAATTGTATTCAAAAACGCACACAATACGGGGGAGGGAGGAGGATGATCTATAGTAAGGGTGCCATTTCTCTCTCCGAAGGTTCCTTTTTTTCACTCCGGCTGTCTGGCTTTTAAAAGGTGCCTGTTTTTCACCCTATTTAGAGGTGCGATTTCGGCTCCGTATTGGGTGCTGCTGATGAACAAGCGTTTCTCCCCTGAAAGGTGCCTCATGCATCCTGTAGTTTTAACAGTGTGGAGAAGCGTAAAACCAACACCCTCATCAACCCAAATAGCACATATAACTTTTAAACGTTTCATAAATGCTTAAAAATGGGTGTCACAACGTTAACGAACATTTTACAACGTTTATGAAAAGAAGCGCGCTAACTGGGAAGCTCCATCAAGACAACAGGAATGGGCATTACTGACACAATGCAAGTATTTAAGGAAAATAGAAGAGTAATTGTAAGGAAAATTGTAAAAATTATTATTTTTCTTTCGTTTTCTATGAATTCATTTATGAGTATTCTGCACGTTAAGTAAGATTAACGGAGGACCCATTTTTATTTTAACAAGTGTAGATGTTTCTTGTTTTATTTAGTGTTCTATTTTGTTGGCAAAACATTTTAATTCCAAAATAAAAGAACACAATTAAGTCTATCCCCTAGTTTGTCTTAATACAGATTAATCATTTAATCTCTTTGAAATAATTTCATTCTTGTAAGCATTTACAATAATTATTATTTGAATGGCAAATGACAAAAAAGTACAAATTAATTTCTATCAGAAAAGTTTCTATGTATAAAAATTAGTAAATTATAAATATTCCTTAGCTACGATAGAATAAAAGTCAATAAGTTATAATTTTATTACATTCAAAATTCCGTTATTACGTAATTGCGCCTAAGTAGACACGCTAGATATTTTACACCAATTGTTTAGCTAACAGTTAACTATTAGTTACTTTAAATAACTCTTTCTTTATAAATAAAGAAATATAAAATCCATTTGCAATTTTATCAGAAAACAAAATACAACTGCATACCAAATTAACGTGCTTTAAAGTTTATACGCATAACATTAATTTAAAACGTTATTTTTCACCAAGCAAAAGAAAAACAATGAAATGATCAAACATAAGGATTTAACGATAAAGAGTACGTCGCGTAGAAATTCAATGGTAAGTTGTTTAACACTACCTGAAACACAAAATCCTTTCAATAAACAAAATTAAAATTGCAACCGTTTCTAAGAATGCTTAGCAAAAGATAATTTTTATGTTTCTGTCGCTTGTTTAAGATTCTTTTCTTTTTTTGTTATTTAAGTATCGCTTTAGGTTTTAAATCAAGGGAAATGAATGTTTTAACGGTCTTTACATCGCTGTTACACAGTTACGCTTTGAGCCATAAACGTTGCTCATAAAAGAGTTCTGGTATGTTGATTATTATTATTTATATCTCTTAACAACACCCCGTTTCTAAATTTCTCATTAAAAGTAAACACGGTAGCAGCAAAAAAATGTATGTAAGTGTTATTTGGTTGAGTAAATTGTGAACTATTTTCTGTGTAAAGATATTTTCGATGCAAGACGTTAGAAGATTATTGTTTCTTGAAAAAGCTAAAGGGCTTTAATTGGATTTCGGTAGCTATAGTGAATTATCATTTTTAAACTCTGACTCTGTGAATTTAAATAAATGTGTTAAATATGTTTGCGAAAATGGCAGTTTATGTATACACTGAAAAGCTTGTTTTTCTTTTTCATTCCAAAGATTAGACTGTTAAATAAATTTATGCGTGTAAATACGTTTAAAAGTTTACTATATTGCTTTAATGGTTTAATTAATGAAATTTTAGAAAAGTTAATGCTGGGCGTTTCTTACAAAAACGAATGTTAACAAAAAATAAAAAATAAAAACGAATAAATAAGTAAATTTAAATCAAGATTTAAGAAACAAAATTGTTGCGTTAGTACTGTACAGTAAACGTTCAAAAATATAAACACCGTTTGGTGAAATATTATTCTTATTTGAAATTGTTTGCAAAACTAATTGTGAGAAAATGTATTTTGATGCATGAATTTTGAATCTCTTGGGCAGTGAACTTAAGCAAACGTAAACAAGGTTTAGTGAAAAGTTGTGCCTTTGTAAAATGGTTCGTAAAATTAACTTCGAGAAAATGAATTTTGAACTAAATACGGGTTTTTAGTCTCTTATTCGTAGAGTGAGTTTTTCTGAAGGTTTGCTTGTAGAGGAAAATAATTAACTGGTCATTAATTGCATTAACACATGCAAAAATGTTCCGAGTTTGGAGAAATGAAATTTGAAAAGAATGTCCTAAAATAACAATAACATGAATAAATAAGTTTCATTTTTGTAAAAAAGAAATTTTTAAAGACTGCACACTAATCTTTTTCATTATCTCTTGCGAAATTGAGCTATATTTTGCAGACTAGAATAACTGCAACTGCTTTCATTCATTTATGTATTACAGTTCCAGGCTTCAACAACAAACCCATGAGTCGCCAGACCTCTTAATATTTCTAAAAAATACATTTAATAATAATTTCTGGCATTTACTGATATTTTAACTGTCCGTTTGAGTGTCCAGAATTCCATAAACAACAATTCGGGGAAATTCTGAAACCACTTTTGTAGACATTGTTCTCAGGAAAGTACGCTCTGCAAAAACCGAAACATAGTGTTTTTTTTTTTTTTTTTTTGTCCATGTAGAGCATTGAAAAACTAAATATGGTATAACTGAAGACGAAAACCGCTGCTAGATCCGGAAAAAGCAGCTGTCAAAAGTCTTCCATCGCACATTCCCTTAATGAATAATATTTAAAAATTAACTAAATCGAATAAAACTTTTTTTTTTTTGAGGTTTAGCTCTAATCGCTTGGAAATGTATCTGTTGTATTTAGATTTTCCCGGACGAAATAACCCATGTAATAGTTATGCCTTAAATTTTTGGAGGGTATAGGAAGGCAGTGGAGAGAAAGGGTGTATCAATGTTATCCTCTAGAACGATCCGAAAAAAGATTCACGTAGCGTTCCAAAATATTATTGCTAATATACGTAATAAAATAGAGTACAATACTAATGCAACAAACAACATAGAAAGTTTTTTTTTAATCACTCCAAAAATAGGAAGTTGAATAAGAATATAAAAGTGTGGCTTGAAATTTTTCCAAAGAAATAGAAAAAAAAAACGATAACATCAAAGCGGATTTCTCAGTCGAGTAAATATAAATGATGTTATGAAATTGATTCAGTGATTTCGAAGCGATTTACTTTTATGAAGTAGAGATGATGCAGACAATTTTATTTCCCTACATGCTATGTATTATATAAGTAACCTTAATTGCATACATAAAGGTTAAGTAATTGAATTTAGTTGCCTTCGTAAAGGTAGTCTATAAAAACTTATTTCACTGGTTTTGTATTTAAAATAACGTATAGATTTTTTTTTTAAAAATGCGACGTTGTTGTAATTCATCTCTACATTTGTTTAGTCTACCTACTTGCGCTTACATCAAGGGCTGTGCTTGAACTTAAAATTCTCCTACTGAAATAGGGATTAAAATTCAAAATTTACTCAAACATTATACCAAAATGTTTTTGAAAAATAACTGCTGCATTAATCTTTTTTTTCAATTTTTTTTTTAATGTTTTAGTTTACATTGTTAATAACGGCACGGTTCTTGAAAACATGCGGATTATAATGTTGATGCTAGAAAAATGTTGTCAACAGTCAAAAAAGTAGAACCATTTAGTCTTGAAAGAAGATTCTGTAAATATGCATTTCTGTACCACATGAGATTTTTTTGCTGCTTTCAAAGATCCATATAAGAGTTGTTTCACTGTTAGTTTTATTGTACAGCAATTTCCATGCCCTTTAATGCATGAGTAAAGTCATAAAAATGAAAACCTTTATCATCTACTAGTATGACTTGTTTCCTATAAGTTGTGTGTGTCTACACAGTCTTGTTAGCACAAAATATCGGAATAATTTTAATCCGTAATAATTGAATTGTGAGATGGGAAATTAAGATGATAATTATGGAATTATTTTAGCGGGAATAAAATCTCATGTTTTACTCTAATTGAATCCAATCATTTTGCAACCTTTTCAACTGTATTTATTTTACGGTTCCAGGCACGTTATCAAATGTTACAAGTGCCAATTAGGATTAGAAATTTATGTCACACATTTCGCACTTACTTCCTTTGCCTGCCGTTTCTAATATTAATTGTTGAGAAATTGAATATTACGTTAAGAGAATGCAATGCGTAATTTAATAAATAAACATATTTAACGCGTATTTAGTTTGAATATGGACAACTTGATTAATGTATGATGCAGGAACATGATGTGATTAAATAAGTAGTGAACATCAATTTGAAAAGCCTTTGTAATTTAAATAACTCCTTCGGTCTTATAGAAATTATTGGAGTAATGGGAGATTGAGACTTGTTAAATGTCATTTACATAATGTTTTCTCACTTATTAAAGCGTTAAAAGTGCTAAATACTTGAGGAAGAAAGAAAAAGTGTTGTAACGGTTTGCTTTATAACGTTAAGGCAAGAATTGTTAAAGTTAATGTTGCTTGAGCATCAGTAAATACTGCTGAGAAAATGAATAAACGTGTAGTGAATTTAAGCATAAAAATTTAAGCAAAACTAAGTATTTCTTATAGCAATAATGCAAAAAAAGTTTTAAAAAGTTCTGCTAAAAGCACTTTACTGCTCCATTCCCGAACAAGATGCACATTGATGTTGACATTTGCACCGTTTAAAATACATCTTGCTTTGCAGAGAAATATTTTGTTATATTATTAAACAAAGCGATTTTTTAAGTACAAACAATAATCTTTTAGTAGTTTCTTTATTTAACATTTATTTTATTGAATTATATGTTTATTATGAACATTTATTCTAAAGGAGTTATCAGTTTAGGTTTTTTTTTTTAATTTGAGGTATTTTTACCTTTAACTGATGAAGACCCTAATCAGAAAAGGAAAGTACATTTGTAGTAGTGAAAAGCAAAGGGGTGGTAGTGGCAGAAAAAAAAAACTTAGAAATAATCAGTTAAATGGTAGGAGAACCTTTCCTTTGGTTTGGGGCAATAGATGGTACCAGTAATTCTGGTGGGTAGGGGAAGACCGCCTATTTTGGATCCCCTAAGGGGTCAGACTAAGGCCCCTATATATACGAGCCGGCGCATCAGCTTAAGATTAGCCATTTTGGATTGGTGCACGTGTTTGAGTGGTTGTTTTATCTGACGAGTTATCGCGTTTGGTGATTGCTCACCGTGAGCAATTATTAGCGCCACACGAATTGTTTATTAAATAAAAATTTATTTTCGGGAAATCTAAGGAAATCCGAAACTTTGCTGTGGTAACCCTAGCAGTGCAACAATGAAAAATCCGATCCAAAATGGCTAAACTTAAGCTGATGCGTCGGTCTGTACAGCAGCTCTAGGTCAGACCAGTGTTTCTAGTCACAAGACAAGCCATAAATAATCAACTAATGTACATTTATTTTTGACATTATCTGTTTTTGTTGGATGCTTGTATTTAAAAAAACATAAGTAAACAATAGAAAGTACCGTCATATTGGGTGACCTTATCCAATAATCGCTTTATGCTATTCGGTATGCTTACATTTGTAGGTACAGTCTGACTACCGATGAGATGGAAAGGCAAACATCCTGTTTACATGCGTAAATGGACGCTTATTTTTGTTTCTAGGTTGTCAGCTTTTGCAGATGTACGTTTGCGGCTAAAGGAAGCAGTCACAGTCAAATGAGCAGAAAACGAGCATCAACTCCCCCCCCCCCCCCCTCATTCAAATCGACTCGTTTTTACTTGATGCTTCCCAATTCCATATAATTCGTGGGCAAACTGTACAGACGTCACAACTTAAAACATCAAAATGAAATCAGGGAGGGTCATAAGGAAATTTATAGTTGCCAATAAATTTTTCGTGCAGAAATACGTACATACGTTTAAAAAAAAACTATGATTGAAATTCAAATTTAGATTCAAATTTGAGTGGGAAGTTTGGCATTGTCAAGTTATTAAAATTAAACGAAACAGTTTTTAATATGCACAAAAATTTTTGCAATGAAAATGATATAACCTAACTTAAGCTGATAAATATTCAAACAGCGTAGTAACATTTCCTTCTTTTTTCTTTTTTTTTTTAAATTAAAGAAACAAAAATATAATATTAAAATTTTATTCATCAATATAGTTATTCCAGATATACCCAATAGTTGTGCATTAATGCGAAAAGAGTACTTCCGACCGAATCGCAAAGATGTAATTGCGAATGTAAATAATAATTTATTGAAAAGGAATTTTTGATAAACTCTTGATACGTATTCTCTGAGGATGAGATATTACGATTGGCGTAGGTCTTGGGTTAATACCAATAGGGAACTCAGCGGTTCAATCCTAACCTTACTCTATCTTCCAGAAAATATTGCTTCCTTTAATTTCCTTTACGCCTAGTGGAAGGCTGATTAATGTATCTTTATTTATGTAAACCATTAACGTGTCATTAATATGCATTCCATTACGATGGGAAATCGAGGGAACTGCATAGGAAGCATGCATAATTAAATAAAAATAAAAGTCGAAGCTTGTGTAGAAAGTGGAATATCTTACGTCGTCTTGTCTAACGTTTCTTGATAACCTTAAATTTTAAATGATGAATTTGTTAACGTTAATGTATTTTTATTTAAGTATTAAAGTTGGAATAGTTTCAATAAATATATTTCTGCGGTTGAGTTGAAAATACGAAACGTTAGATACTTAAAAGACTATCAAAATTGGTATACAGACTAAAAGTCCTGTACATGCGTGTTTTACTTTCAGAGGTGTGAAAATTATTAGAATAATTGTGCTTTTTTCAGTTTTTCATGAATAGTTTCTTATATACTTGTAATAATTTATGAAGAATAGTTTGTTTTTTTGTACCAATCAATATTTCACTCTTTTAGATAATTTTGGGGACATAGTTTTGTTAAATGTAGCATTTTTAAAAAAGAAAAACATTTGATCCAAAGTAATGAAATTGTTCCCATTGCATAAAAAATGTTTTCAATTAACAATCGAGTTAAAAAAAAAAAGTAATCAATTATCTGTTTGCTGTGTTAGTAGTTTATTTTTTCCTTGGGTTGATATCAGTATCATTGCATCCTTAAAGCAATTCTTTTCGCAGCTTTATTTAAATTATACTTTATTGTATTTTTTTCTTTTGCCATTGAATTATTGCGTGATCATGAGTGAAGTAAGTGATATTTTTCTAGAAAATTGGCTGCGGTAAATTGCCTCATCCGAGTAAATCACTATACACAACAAGAAATCGCCAAAAAACTAATAATTTTGCAAGGATTTGTGCGTAGAATATTAAGATACTAGAAAATCAAATGTGAAAATATAAATTCTAGGTTATTGAAACATAGTCGGAAAAGTTAATTGACTGCAAGGACAGAAAGGAAATTAAGTTCCATTATTAATGTCAACAAACAAATACCTGATCATGAACTAAAAATGTCTCTACATGCGTACGGAGTAAATGTTAGTGATTTTTATATTGCATACTGACTAAAGATTCAGAACTGTTTATCAATGCGAGTAAAACTTCGTTTGGAAAATATTCCTCAATAAATTACATGCAATAAGGTGTTTTTGTTTCCTTTTAGGCATAGTTTTCTGAGGAATCAATGTTCAAAATAACAAAATAAAGCAGTCAGTATGTCAGGAGAAGTACCTGTAAAGAATTTCCTTTGAATGGTTGGGTGCAAGTGGTTAAACATCCTACCCAAAATCTACATTGAAGCGTACTTTCCAATCAGGTTGCTGGATGTTTATACACAAAGCAGAAGGCATCATGACCTACTATCAGCATAAAAAAGTGGTTGAGTAAAGTTTCCACAACTAAACGATTTGTTTTTAAATGAAAATTTTATATTTATGTACGATGGAGCTCTGTGTCTTAAATGCTGCATCTGTGACAAAAGGTTTCAATAGAAAAATACGTCAAAACCTGTCTACAACGATACTGTTGGAACCTAAAAAAATATCGTAATAGACAGGTTATCGTTATAGACAGTTTGATTATTCATGCTGACATTTTGCTGGGGCCAAAAAAAAATGTTGTAGACAGGTTATCGTTACAGTCAGTATCGTTATACACAGGTTTCACTGTATGTAAAGAAAACAGTCCAGATATGATGCCAGTAGAGAATACTTGAACCATTCTAAAGAAAAAGTTGAAGAAATCGAACTTTACAAGCAAGAATTGTTTGACAGAAAGACTCGTCCAAATTTGGCAACACGACGAGGAAATATAAATGAATTGCCAAAAACTTATAAAAAGTATGAAAAGACGTTTCAAATCACTGATGAAAACAGGAGGATGCACCTTGAGCATAAAATGTATCAATATTCTAATAACACTAATAACAAATAACTAATAACAAATAACACTAATAACAAATAACACTAATAACAAATAAACACTAATAACAAATAACACTAATAACAAATAAACACTAATAACAAATCTGAAAGTCTTACTGACCGGATCTCTGTCTGTCAGGATGTCTCTCTGTCCGGATCTCTATCTGTCAGGATCCTGTGACGCGCAGAGCGCCTAGAGCGTTTGGCCGATTTTCATGAAATTTGGCACAAAGTTAGTTTGTAGCATGGGGGTGTGCACCTCGAAGCAATGTTTCGAAAACTCGATGTCGTTCTTTTTCTATTCCAATTTTAAGAACAAAATTACCGTAAGACGGACGAGTGAATTACGAAATTATCATAACGTGGAACCGTAACATGGATACAAGCCAATTGGCGAGAAAATTCACCATACATTACTTGTAAATATACAGGCGAACCAAAAGACCTTTTAGTTTTTCTAAAACGGGCAAAGCCGTGCGGGTACCACTAGTTTTAAAATAAAGTATTATTTCCATAACGTAACAAAAGTTAACTGTAATTTTTAAAATTATTCTAATAATTTTCGCATCTCTTTAATACATTTTTAAATAAAATGCAAATGGGAAAACATTAAATTTTCAGATGAAACTTTTCTAAAAAGTGTTAGTAAACATGGACATTGCATTCATGAGTATGTATTGTAAGTATAAAAAATATTTAATATCACTACAGAATAGGAAGGAACTGTTCAGTTGCATAATCTCCCTCCAGCCATTCAGGTTTCTAAAATAAACTAAAACATTCCTTTTTAGCTCATTTGTCATTGACATACTCTTTTCAAATGACAATAAATTTGAAAAAGTATATGGAAAAACAAATTAACAAGTACAAAGCAAAAAAAAAAAAAAAAAAAAAACGATATTAATAACGCTTTTAAAGTGTTGCTATAAAGCGAGTAAATCCTAAAAAGAACATGTTTCATTTGAAATATTTTAAATGTCCAATATCCACAAATCTATCTTAGCATAAGTTGACTCTTGAAATCGATTTGCTAACTTTGCGAACAATTACCTTTACAAACAACATAACAAAATTTAACATAACAAAACATAACAAACAAAATTTGTTTAAACTGTATAGGAAAAGGTTCGCCTGTTAAGGGAAGAAACCAGTTAAGACGGGTCAAAAAATGCTTTTTTTTTTTAAATGTCATAAAATGTTAGTAGACATAGTCAAGAATATGTTCGTATAATAATGGAACTAACATAGCCAAGTTAGTTCCAATGCTATGAGCACTTAAAAAACTGAAAATTCGAAAATATTCACAGTAGTTGTTTTCAACCGCGTTTTTCTCGAAACGACTTTTTTTCAACTGGTGTACATTCCAGTGCAAGATGTTATTGGCCAATTGTTCTGAAGTTTTGTGTAAATATTTTTCATTCAATTAGACTGTATATGAACCTAATTCTAGAATAAATTATTATTAAAAAAAATTTGCGAAAAAAATGAACAAAAATGGTTGAAAAACGTGAATTTTATGATCAAACACCTGAAAAACTTGAAATGTTTTATCTTTTCAATCAGAATTAGGTTTACATTCTGAGGAAATATGCTGTTCACGATAAAAAAAAGTTGTAATGATGACAGATAAAAATTGTGACTTTAGGAATGCACACTAACAACAAGCTCTTATGGCGACCATCCATGGACATCAGCTTCTAACTCTTCTACTTCTGGCAGAAATGACTTAAATAAATTAAAGTGTACTTCAAAATATGAATGAAATATCCTTCAAGGTTTAACAAATTCTGATTTTTCCTTCCCTGTTGAAAAAAATCACGAAAAACTCTAAAATTTCTGCCTCCTAAACTGGTTTCCCCCCCTTAAATGTGCAATCAGAAATTAAATAAAGCCCGTGAAAATTTGGTTTTAGAAAGGTAACCTGTATGAAAGAAAACAATGCAAGCACTAAAATATACTTTTTGAACGTTTTACAGAGCTTAGAGGGTTTTTTTTTTTTCGGTGGCGTGTTTACTTATTAATTTAGAAAGGTATATGCAACTTTAATCGTTTTGGAAATTTTCTGACACTCGAAGCTTAGTTTTGTAGCTGATATTTTTTCTTATGAAATCTAGGATAACCAATACCGTAACAAAGTTTGTTGTTTTAATCTCAATACGAAATATATATACCTACTGTTTGGAAATTAGGAGTAAGAAGGCGAGGGGGGGGGAGGGTCGATTTCAAAACTCCTTTTAATAATAAATAATAAGTGGTACATCCTCTAGTATTTTTTAATGCCAAATTTTAGTTGCGAACGCTTCATTTATAAAAAAAAAATCCATTATGAACAATTTAAATTTAAGTAACTTACTAAAGTACATATAATACTACACTTCAAGTACAAAAATTGTTCGACATCTAACTATAACGATATTTTTCATTACTTCTAATGAAACAGATATTTAAAGCAAGAGCACTTTTTCTTTATCATACAAAAATCAGATTAAATATGCTGCCTCCCATACTTTCATGCATCAGCATGTAATCCCTGATCCATTTATTCCTTTGCAAGAGATGAGAAATTGAGGAAGCTTCAATCCAAGTAAACATATACAAAAGTGATTTATTCGCGTTGGAATTGTGAATATTTTGAATTTGCGGAAGCATATGTATCTAAAATTTACATTATCTAAAATTTGTATTAATGGTTATGAAATTTATAGAATTTGAAGGTATTTGAGCAGCTGATGCTAGGAATAAATATTGCCGGGGATTCATATCGTTTATAATAATTTATATGATATATAAAAACTTACATTGATGAAACTAGAAAATCTTATGATTGAAAAACTATTTTCAGAAATAAAATTTTCAGCATGTAATGTATCTCCAGTGACAGATTTTAAAATAGTTTCAACCATTTTTTTATCTTACCGATTGATTTAGCAGCTTTGGTAAGATCGATATTTGACACAAATTATTTAACGTACAGTTCTGGGTAAATTTGCAGATTTTTAAAATCTATTTGTCATTTATATTTTATTTTATTTTATTTTATTTTTTTTTGTTTTATTTACACACTTATTACTATTTACTATTGACAAGAAAATAAAATAAGTCTCTCTCTAACCGTAATTCGAATAACAAAAATTATTTTTTCTGCCGCAAGGTTAAACACATTCACTAATAAATGACATAACAGCATTCTTTAACACATCGATAGGCACCGGAGATCGTCTGCAGCGGCATGACACCTCACCTCCAACAGACAATGCAACAAAGCATGCTTAGCTGATTTTCACTTTGAAGCTTTTCATACCTGACAGAATGCATTTTCTGGTGTCTATCATGAAGACATGAATTGCATACTAATAGTGCGAACTCTGTTTTTTCAGCTGTGTTCGGCATCTTTGGCAGCGGACTCTTGGCGAGGAGTGGAAAAGGAACTGAGACTGTCATGCTTATAGACGACAGGGGGTAAGTACTCGTATTTCTTGTTACTTAGCTTGGACAAATAGTTTTAAAATAATGAGTGTTTTGGATAGCCCTCTGTTTGAAAACGGTCTGTTTTTTTTTCGTCCACGTGACCAGACTTAATCTTCAAGAACATTTTTAATGTCTGCATGCACATCGTGCTTTTTATATTTATTTGCTGGTTTTTTTATATATATTTGTTAATTCGAATGTGTTTTATTTCTTTATTTAATAAAAATATAAAAATTAAAATCGGAAAAATCATATTAGTGTGAATCATACTTTTAGATTTAGAAATTCATTTCAAAAATTATATTTTACAGAATAAAATGTGAAATGAATTTCTTTTTTTTAACTTCAAAAACAGTTATGTGTGAATTTCTCAGTAATTTGATGCATTTTTTTTAACATGAAAATAACATTTTTTAGATTATATACAGCTGCATTACTAAAGCGTTTTTCCGAGTGAATGTCTTGTTCAAAGTATTTTTAACAGATATTTTATGGGATATTGTTTTTTCTCAGTTGCTTAAGTTTAAAAGGAGACCGAAATCAAAAGAAAGAAAATCCTTTTACATGATAGAAGACATTTTGGGGAGAAACAGTAAAATAGAAATTTCTTAATTTAATTAAAATATATTTATCGAGTTTTAAAATACAATGGAATAAACAATTGATTAAAATTATGTTGATGTCAGCAAGAAAATTACCAAAATGATTAAAACATTTTGGTACTTTTAAATGATGAATATTCTTCGTTATTTGGTATAACTTTAAAACAGGAAGATCCAGTCATAGCATTTCAAAGAATATTTTCGTTTATAAATCACCGAAGAAAAACTTTATAACAATTTTTTACGATAATATTTTTTTTTATTTAAAAAAAAAATATTATCTGATATAATACTTAAATTCTAAGAGAAAATGCAAATGATTTTTAGAATGAAGTTTTATATCGTCTAAAGAACTTGATAATGCTCGAGTTTTATCCGAATAATTTTTTAAATAAATTTCAATATATTCTTTCTTGTATAAAAGGAGTTCAAGAAATTTATTATTTCTGTCTTAATCAATGAAATTGTATTTTGCTATGGTGTTATTCTCTTTACAGGTGTCCAATTGAACCAGCAATTTTTCCGGCGTTATCTAAAGAGGAAGGTTCCAAGTCTCTGGTAGCACCTTTTCAAGCATTTAAATTTGCTTCAGAGAGTACAGTTAAATTTCAGCTAACCGTTTCCTTTTGTTTAGATCAATGTTCTTCAGTAAGTATAATAAGTTAAGACTAGTAATTCAACTTTTAGTTTAAACAAAAATAAAATAATTGTGCCTGACATTCTTTCATCCCAATTCAATCAATACTTCATTTCTTGTTGCTTTAGAATCAGGGCCCGATTAAGATATCAAGGGGCCCCAGGCCAAATATTTTTTGGGGCCCCCTGTATTCAAACTTTTTAACTTCAGCCGTTGGCTGAAAGAATTTTAGCCATAGACTAAAGAAATTTCAGCCATTTGGGGGCCCCTAAATATACGGGGCCCTAGGCCAGGGTCTAGATGGCCTATTCAGTAATCAGGCCCTGTTTAGAATTTACACTTAAGGGTGCTCTTCACTGAGAGTCTGAAAGCTTCGCATCCAATGCTAACCTACGGGGAAAGTTAAAGGTTATTTTACAAAATTCCTTTGAAGTTTTCGGGTCAATTTTTTTTCTGAGTATTTTTCAAGCCTATGTCTGTGTATTTTAGTTTTTACTTTTTTGATACGTCCATTCTTCGATTTTTTAAAATTCGAGAAAAAATGAATTTCTTCGAAAACGAGGTACTGTTGGACCTTTCGCTCTGTAAAAAAGCTGCAAATCGTGCTATCGAAATTTTAAGAACGCCCCAACACGCAAAATATTTCCACCTCTCTTTTGAGACTAAGTTTGAAATGATGCGACCATTTCTAAAAAAATATCGGAGTTCCAACCATCTGAAATATTTTCGAAAAAGCTCAATTTCTCTACTAAGCCACGCCTTTCACTGGTCCCTCCTTTCTTGAGGGGAAAAACCGGGTGAGGTGTATAAGATTTACAATCATTAGCGCAAACGACCGTTTCCATTTACTACTCCCCTCTTTTCCGGAGGCATTTTTCAATGAAGGAATGAATGAGTGCTTTTGAAAGTGAATCCACATGCTTGGAAACATCTTCACGATTTGATTTGTGTTTAGAAAGGATATAGTTTTTAAAGAGTGCTTCTGAGATAATTCTTGTGAATTCTTGTGCTAAATGACCTCCTGAATCCAAATATGACCACCTTTTCCCATTCACACGTCCCGCTTTTTTGGAAATGTCGTCCGCAATTTTTTTCAGTTTTTGTGTTTCATTGCCATTTTTTTTATTTGGAGGGGAAGGGATCGTTATATTATACATTAATACTTTTCTGAGGGGGCTAGAGAGGGGCTAAGTTTGTACGCAAGAACATATGGAGGAAATTGGTTAACTCATGGGGAGTATTACCACTTATTATGTTTTTAAAATCATCAAAATCCATCCTTTTTTCTAGGGGTTTGTTTTACAATATTTTCCCTTATTTTTTGGCATGAAACCAGAGTATAGGACTCACACCTATAACCCTATATCCGAAAAAAAAATTTCACGTTGTAAATTTAAAAAAAAACGAAGTATCGCATTTTGCGTAAAGTTGCATCGCAGACCTTCAGTGAAGAACCTTTCCGTGTTATTCAAATTAATTCACGGATATAATTAAGATTAAAATGATCTTAAGTATGCTTATAATATAGCATTAATGAATATTTCTATTTCTGGGGATGCACTACCCCCATTACTTTTCACTACATCAAGAAGGCATAAACAATGGAGCTGGTGCATCCAAAGAAAGATAAATATGTATATTAATGCTACTTTATAAGCAAATTTAAGGATGCTTTTCACTGAGAGTCTGAAAGCCTACGGATCCAATGTTAACCTGCGGGGAAAGTTGGATGAAGGTTTTACAAATTCCTTTGAAGTTTTCATGTAAATTTTTTTCCTAGTATTTTTCAAGCCTCTATCCGTGTTGTGTACTTTTTGCTTTTTTGAAATATCCATTCTTTGATTGTTTAAAACTCGAGAAAAAATGGATTTCGTTGAAAGAGGTGGTAGGTACTGTTTGACATTTTGCTCCATAAAAAATCTGGCAAAATATTTCAGGCACTCTTTTGAGACTTTGTTCGAAATAGTGCGACCATTTCTAAAAAAAAAACAAAAAAAAAAAAAAACCGGGGTCCAAAACCGTATTCCAGATATTTACTAGATATTTGGAATCTATTTTTGTCTATATTATACTATGTTACTGAGAATGTAAACGCATAAAATGCTTTCCACAGCTCAACAAACAGTTTTGAAAATAATTTCTCGAGCCAAACTCTAAAAAATTCTTTACAAGGTATGTACACATTGATCATGTAATTCATAATACAGTGAAATCCAATAACAATGAACTTCAAAATCGGGACTGAAAACTTATTTGGTTGAAACGGGTGTTTCGTTATACTGATATACGTTGTAACAGGATTTCACTGAATTTTTCTTTTGAAAACTTTCTAAGGAGAAAAATGATACATACCTGCATTTCTTTAAAGCATGAATGAGTATAAAAAAAAATTGTTTTAAAGCAGGGGTGGGTTCCCAGGGTCGTGACCCCAAATGGGGTCGTGTAGCGTTTCTTATTCGGTCG
This sequence comes from Uloborus diversus, assembly GCF_026930045.1. NCBI lineage: Eukaryota > Metazoa > Arthropoda > Arachnida > Araneae > Uloboridae > Uloborus > Uloborus diversus. The sequence continues at coordinate 92,001,909 of NC_072732.1, read as the reverse complement.
AAACATTATTCCTACCACAGTATAGTTGGGGGTGGATCGAATCTAACATAGCAGTTTTGTAATGTAAGATCTAACGTAGCTTTCACAATGTTGCCAGGTTAGGTCCACACCTAGCGATACTTTACTGACATGTAGGCTACGGGATCACAGGTCCTTCCGAACTCCCCGTTTCCTAACATAATTGAAGAACCTGAAATTGTGTTTTTGGCGTTTCAAGTTCAAAAATTTGCTGGTGGAAGATCACAGGACCTCTTACTTACTTCCAAATACTACCAGAGTTCGTCTAAAAGTGCATTTTGAAAATTTTATTTTCGTGAAAATTAAAAGGCATAGCCCCCAAACAGAGGGCTTGGGAAAATAGGGAGTATTTCTGAGTAAATAGTATGCTTACGATAAAGATCATGTTAATTAAATATAGAAATGGTTCCCTCTCCTAAACAAGAAGCTAAATCCTTTCTCTCGCTGTATTTACATATTATTAGGAATTAGGAGTCAATAGAATAGAAAATGTGGGATCTCAAAAAAGATTTTTGTTCTATACGAATGAAAATTACTTGATAATCATTTGATTAGAACATTCATTTTATTCTGTGACTGAAGACACGATACGATAATTTTTCGGCACAGAAGTGCGTAACACAGAACTTAAAAAGAAAAAGTTTGTCTTGATTTTTTTTTCTTTTTAAATTGTGAACCCTTACTTGTACTTATAATTGCTTTCCTAAATGCAAGCTGTTCATTTTCATTTTTGTTTTAACTTTATGTATTTCCTGCAAATCTGTTTCTTGCCTTTTTTTATTTTTTATTATTGATTCATTAAATGCAAGATGCATGAAAACGAGGCAGAGCGATAAAAACTTTAAAATCTGGCAGAGCGAGGCGTTGAGATTTTTTTTTCACCTAAGTATTTCGAGGTTTTTTTTTTTTTTTTTTTTTTTTTTTTTTTTTTCAGGCAGATATACATGTAGGTAATATTTTCGTGCCTCCTGAGAAAAAGGACAACCCTTAATATTTATTATGACAACTAACGAGGATCAGACACTCACAAGACTTATTAGGAAATTTTAATAAAAACTCAATGTGTTGAAGTAGAAGCATTATATACACTATATGATCAAAAGCATTGGGACACTTTCAAAAATTCACATTTTTATTGATTTCTCGAGAAATAATAGACCAATTGCTCTATAATTTGCTTCGCATAAAATGTATACTCTAGTTGTCATTTCCCAATAAAAATTAAGTCTGCTATTCACTTAGGGGACCGACAACAAATTGAGGAAAAAAGTTTTTTGATCATTTTTCATTGCAAATTGCTGGGAATAAGCTATAATTTTCAGAAATGAGTTAATAATCTATCAAAAACTTATTTTTATATTTTTGTGAAAATATCTCTTATACCCATGGAAATATAAGCATTTCTTCCGAAAATGCAAAAAATTTTTGACGGTTTTCGCCTCATATTACGCAGAGTATTTCGTCAAACGTTACTAAACTTTTAGAATATTTGACAGCATTTTAGAGAAACATAATAATAAAATTTGAAGTTAAAATATTGAAAATTTGATGAAATATGAACAATTAAAGCTATTAATTTTTCACTGCGCATGCACGAAAGATAGCAATTTATAACGTTCATAATTCAAAACTCAGATACATCCTACAATCCGTGAAAAAAATTCCACCGCAATTTCTTTAAATTTTAAAAAGTTATCAGCGATCTAATGAGCCGAATTTCTATAATTCTAGGATAGGCGACGAATGGTAAGGGATTGTTAGCAAACTGGCAACACTTTCCTGCCATCGTTACAGAGTGATTCATGATAAGAACGGATTATTTGTTGCTGGTCCCCTAAATGAATAGCAGACTTAATTGTTATTGGATTTGACGTCTGGAGTATACTTTTCATGAGAAAAAAAATTACAGAGCAGAGAGCAATTGGTCTTTTATTTCTCAAGAAATCCGTAAAATTGTGAATTTTTGAAAGTGTCCCAATACTTTTAGTCATATAGTGTATGTAATACCTCATGTATTTTGCCGAATTTAGTAACTGGGAATCTGAAACTCTAAAAGTGCTAGGTTTAGTTTTATTCCAAAATTTCAACGCAAGATAGTTTACAAACATTGAGAGTGGGGGAAGGAGTGATTTTTGCCTTTGAGCTTGGAGCAGGGTGAGCACCCCTGCATACAAATAAAGATCACAGAAAAATCTTTAATTTTTCAAATTCAGGAAATCTTTATCCGTAGCCGTCCGCGACTTTGCCGTTGTTATGCTCAATTTGAAAGAACTTTCACCATAACAACCCCTTGAGAAATGCTATCGTAGCCTTCTCATCTACATATAAAATTAGATAAATAAATAAATATTTTTTCAAAAAGAAAAGGATTCAAAGATAAAGATTAGGGGAATTTTCTGGTCACCAGTGGTGAGAAAAGGCAATTATAGTAGCCACATTTTTTTTCTATTCGCCACTGCATTTGTAAAACAGGTAACTAACCAAAAAAGTAGTATTTAATTTAGCACTAAAATATAAATATTATCAGTTCAAATAAAGGTTAATGTAACTAATTAGTGGCATTAATGTTTATTTTACAATCAAGTATTAACTATGCAAAGAGGATCTAGTTTCATTTTTAAGAAGAATGTTTTCTGGCAACTCGGATAGGGTTGGGGAGAGTGGCAAACAGGCAGAGGAAGCGAAAAAATTTCGCCAACCGATAACTAGTTAGTCTCCAGTTTTATTCGGCACTCGATTTTTCAAATATATTAAGTGGATCATCCATTTTTAAAGAATATTTTTTGGTTAGAATTTGGAGTTCATTTCGTTAAAATTCAGTGTGGTCATGCGGGCTATCTTTTTTTTCCTTCCTTTTTTGAAATCATCAATTTTCAATAACGAACATTTTTCTAAAAATAAAACGAATTTATGAATTTATTTATTGCAAATATTCATTTATTCGTTAATTTTTCCTAGATGAGATCTGAAACCGTATTAATGGGGGAAAAAATCTTTGTTTCAAAATTAATTTTAGCGCGAATACAAATAAATTAATATCACAAGTAGGATTGCAAAATGCGCGGCAATGTAAAATTTCGCGCCTTTTACATTGAGTTATTTTTCTTTTACTTATGTAGTCAAGACTCAAGAGGGAAAGAACTAGAATTTCCTTGGAAGGGTCTAAAAAGCTGCGGTTTCATTTCGCCGACAGCTATACCTCCCTTGACTTGCACAGCAGGGGGAGCGTCCGGTCTGTCCCCCTGCAAAATGTGGCAGGTCACATGATCCACACTTTCATCGGTCACCGTTCGTTCTATTGGCTGTTGAAGTGTCAATCATTTCACTGATGTACACTGCTTTCGTTTAAAGAAAAGGCCCATTTTCAAGCGAGATCGTTTTTCTTCCCCACTGAAGAGCAGCCTTAAGCTTTATAAACAGCTAAAGAGATTTGCCGCACGTTCTTTTCCCCACAGGAAAAAAAAACGCATATTTTAGATCCAAAAGATTTTTTTATAAAACGGGGTACTGTTAAAACTACAGGGAGACTCAAAAAAAAAAAAAAAAAATGGTTGGGTTTCATATGGCTACCAGTTCGAGAATAGCGGATCTTGAATGAAAAAGAGAGCTGTAAAGTTTCATTTGGTTACCACTAGATGTCTCTGTGTGTTATAGTATGCATCCCACGTGTGATTTATTATTCAGTTAATCAAATGGCGATAAAAAGAGAGGTCCTTTAGCGCTTTATGAAGTAACTCCCTCTTAGGTCACCAGATCTAACATCATGTGTTTTTTTTGTGTGGATAAGTAAATGATACTATGTTGTTTTCCCCTCAAGTTCTTCTGTGACTGCGTGCACATGCTACAACGCGTATGCAGGAGTTTGATTTCAGATGTGATATCATTCAGAAGTCAGGAGATGGGCACATAGCACATTTTTAGAATGATTAAGGTGCAAAAAAAAAAAAAAAAAAAAAAAAAGTTTTAGTACCATTTTCATTCTTAGAAAAATACAAGTCTGAAACCCCACCATTCATTTTCCCCCTGTATAGACCACTGAATGCACCTTTGAAGAAAACCTGTTCTTCATTATTCCCTTATGTTTTTAAGTGCGCACAAAAAAATTACACTTTTAATTCAACTTCAGTAGGATACAACTGGTGGTCAAATTTATCGTGTTAATAGATTAAAAAAAGCATAAAGTTATAGATAGGAAATAAAACAAAGGTTATCAAACAAGTTATTTTTTTCGAAAAAAATTAATACTTTTTAAGTTGTTATTTTGACCGATCTTGGTGTAATTTCCGACCTCTTCTATGCGAAAGAAAAAAAGGAATGAAAACAATCGAAATTGTTTCACCTACGGCGAGAACCTTTCAGCAGTTACATGATAAACGATTATTTTGATTGTTAGTTCCTCTCATTATGCAGCATCAATAGTATCAACTAACCAGATGGCTATCTACCTAAGGGTAGAAATTTCGAAGGATGCTCATTTCTTTTCGATTTTTCTTTTCCACCTGCTATGTATTTTGTGAAGATGATTACTAAGCAATTACTACAACCATAATACCGAAAGCGTAAGGAATGGCAGCGCTTTAGGTATTCTTTCTTTCGATTTTTTAAGTAATCATTTGCATACATTAACGTTGATTTGCATAAAGCATTTGAATCAATATTTGATTTGTCCTAACTGTTTATGCATCGATTAAATATTGGAGTTGTTCTGTCAAAAGTTATATTCTTTATGCTAGTAGTGGGAAAACGCACACACATACACACATAGAAATAGAGAGAGCGAAAGATTAATGAAACAGCAAAAAGAGAAAATATTATTTCATTTTAACTTTTAGTAATAACTTATGTTATTTCAAAAGTCTTCATAGTTTATATGGATTAATTAAATCGTAGATGAAACAACAAATTTATTTTTGTTTCCTTTAATCTTTAAAACTTGATCTTAAGTTGCTATGTTTCGTTCTTTCAACGTAGAAAGTTTTTGAGAATAAATGGTTTTCGTCGGTTAAAAATTTAACGAATTTCAAGCAGTAAATACTTGACCTAAACGAAACACGTGAATTAGGTGTGTAAAGTAAGAGGAAAGGCGAGGTTTATACAGATAGACCGACGGACACACAGACAGACCAACATAGTTAAGTTCCCCGTATCCTAGCCCACTTTCAGTTTTATTTGTTAACATTGAAATATGCTTGTTGAAATATTTAGCGTTACTTTTTGAGTTTGCTTTCTGTTTTAGCGATATTTATTGACTTTCATTATTATTATTATTTTGTAATCATTGACTTAAAAATATGTTAGAAGTTGTGTTAATGTGATTCAAAGCAGCTTCAAACATGTTTGTCTTAAAATTTTGGTGTTATTTTTTAATTATTACTTACTTTATAATTCATTTTTTCATGCTTTAAATAAGAACCAATGCCTCCAAGTACTAGATGAATCACATTGCATCTTGTTCATGACAAAGCTTAGGTCATGGATTATTCATAATTGCTTTTTGATAAGTGTAGTATAATAAGTTCACCTCCTTTTTTATTTTACTTCTTTTTGCTTATTTTAAAATGCTTATCCACAGGCACGTTAAAAAAATCTTTTGTAATCGATATTGAAAGCAAAAAATCTCCTTTCTTTTTCATTTATTTATTTTATCCTTTTTTTTTTCACTTTCTTAGAAAGGCTTTCTTGAAAGACTAAAGTACAAAAATATCCCACAACCGCTCAGTTGACTGAGCTATAAAATTAAGTTCTCTTCTTCGAGGCCCATCCACACATAAAAAAGAGAGTATAGGAAGGAATAAAAATAATACAAAAAATCAGGGCGATGCTATTCCGATTATAAATTGCCGCTTGTCGCAGTAAATACGCATAAATCACGTTAAATCCCACAGAAGCCCCTTTATAAAGCTTTCCTTCGGGTGAAATTTTCTACGGGTTAAAGTGGCGTACGTCATTTAATCTAAAGTACTTTTTGGACGGGAAATTGAAGTATAGAATTTTTGAGTTTCGCCAAAGCTGAGTCTGTAAATAAGTTGTTCAATAAAAATAGTTCTGCATTGCTTTAAAAAACCTTTAAATAAGTTCTAAAACTATAATTATTAGTTACATATAGTTAACGAGAAAACTTCTAAACCTGAACCCGATTTTAAAATATTTTTTTTTTCAATCATAATAAAAAACATAGATAAATTAAAGAAGAATAAAAAAATATATTAAATGAATGATAATATAAAAGCAAGTTTATAAATAATAATATTACTAACACGATGCATACTAAGTGTGTTTCCTATTGAATTATAACAGAAAATCTGAGTTATTTTTTTAAGAAATGCCATTGGAAATACTAATATTTTTTATAGATCGCTAAAAAAACTTGAAAATGTAAAAGTAATGTTTGAAAGTATTTAAAAGTCATTTCCTGCAAATTTTTGGAACGTTGCTTAATTTGGTTACAACCAAAAAAAAAAACTGATTATATTGTTACACTTAAGTTTGACCAAAGCTGTAACTTTTCAATTTAGTTACTGGATCTGATACAGTTCTTGTTTTAACTAACAAGCGATACAGTTTAAGAATGATCTCAATGGATCACTGAGAGATCTACCATTTACAACTGTTAAGTTCTATTTTATCCCCTAACTATTGAACGCACTACAAAGCTTTAGAAACGAAATGAGTAGTAAGATTACTGCTATTTAGCAACAAGTCGCATCAACAATAAGCAAACTCATCTAAGATAACAGCACACAAAGCTGCCTACCGCAAATTTTCTAAATTTTCGATGGCTGTTATTTGTTACGCTGGTCTCTAATAAGGTCAAAACGCCTTTTTTTTTTTGGCAAAAATACTGACAAATATACTTGAAACCTAAATTTTCTTTTGGATTTTTTTTTCTCTTATTTTAGAGTCAGATGAATCAGAAATGAGAGATAAATTAGGCCATAAGCATTAAGGTGGCCTTATTTGGCGCACTCTCCTCATATGGTAAACCATATTTATCCAACAGTTACAAATTCACTTTGACAGTTTGTGTGATCAATAAATTACACTAGAAGTCCCCAACCTTTCTGCACTTAAAAGCACTTTCTAAAACACCGGTGGCTAGGCGGACTCCATTTATTATTTTAACGTGAATTTTTAATTGAACATGCAAACATTATTATTAATATTCTTGGGTGAATTAAATAATTTCTAAGCAATGCAATCAAATTCTACCAAGGAAAAAAAAATGTTTTTATAGAAATATAAATTTGTAAGTCAGTAAGATTTTTTGAAATTACATTTCATTGTAGAGATGCGCAATGTCGTTCTTTTCAATGATCCGTTCTCCAGAGGATCGTTCATTCTTTTGATCCGTTCATTCAACTCGTTCATTTGAACGATTTCGTTCATTTAAAAAAGTTATAGGTGATCTCCCTGCACGACATACTCACGTACACTCGAAATGTTTCATTAGTTTGGTAATATTCTTTGAAAGAAAACTAACTAACATTATATCTTTTCTAACATAGTAAGAAAATATGCCCATGAAAAATGAATCAAAATTAATTGGTTTAGGCTCTTTAGGTAGCCAGCCAGGTATAAATGAATAAAGCAATTATAGTTCATTTTGAAAGATATTTCGCAGTTACTGAATGGTAAGATATGTTTTTCATTCCAAAAATCGCAAGTTCCATTTCAGCACATAAAGGTATTAATTTATTCCAACTACAGTACTGTATATATACATATAGTATTAGCAATAGACCATGTATAACGAAAAAAGTAACAATAAAATATCGGTAGCTTAGCCGGAGTACCGGATAACTTATTTCGAAAAAAAAAACCTCACCTAAATATTAGGGAGCTTCAAAATTATTCCAGAGTATTGATGACAACAGAAAAAAAAACGCAACACCTTTTTAAATAAGGAAAAAACTAGACATTAATAATCCGCATTAAAAATCCCTGGATATTGAATGTAAAATAAGTGACTTGGAAAACACCTAGCAGGTGAAAAATAAAGCCAAATCAATACAGTACATGGTAGTTGAAAGGGATGTTATAGAAGACAAAAGGATTGCCAGAAAAAGGATAAACGGTACATTACTCTCAGAATTCTTTCTGCCCTGCACAAAATAGTTTCCGTCCGTTGCAAAACTTCCTCAGACAACTAGAGTCGCCTCCAAATGTCTTTCACAGAGATCGTACCAGAAGTAGCAAAAACCATCTAGTCCATCCCTAATTAAACTTTTTATCATCATAAAACATTACAATATCTCTCTTTTTACCCAAAAAAAAGCATTTTTGGCACACTCAATCCGTTGATCTCTTATTATCTTTTATAAGAATTTGTCATGACTTTAGTTTCCCAATAATCAATTTTTTTCTCTTTTTGTAAAAGATGTTGAAAAATTCGAGAACTGCGTCGTAGCTTGAATTCCCATCTAATGTCTCTTGGTATTTGTCTTTTGGAGCAAGCGCATCCTTCGTCACTAGAGTCACTCAAAGAAACAGAAGATTTTCTTTCTTTTTGTCTTTCTCGACCTTATTTGTGGGAATTTTGGAGAAAGCTCCAAATAGCCGGTCTCTATCTGTCAGTTTTTTATTTAAAAAACAGATGTTTACTTTTTTAGTTTTTAAGACTTTCTTTTGAAAACCAGTTTTTGAAAACAGTAAATTGGCCCTAACTTACCGTTAATTCTTTTTAAGTTAATGTCATCTTGTCAGTTTCCATATTGTATTCTGAATTCCTTTAAATAACATTAGTTCTGCATTTATTTCAACATTTGCTTCATATTATATCCAGAAATGCTTTCGCCTGGTTCACTTGCTGACTGGCGACACGTTCCGAAAACTTTTGAGGCTCCTTTTAGAGTATGCTGGTGATTAAAAAGAAGCCTAATTGTGATTATCTGACTCCAAATAAAATATTTTTTGATTAATTTTTCAAGGCACATTTTCTTACTTTTTGATAATTTTAGTTTCTTTTTTCCTTCCAATCTAATGAAACATTTCAAATGGACGTGAGCATTTCTTGCAGACGGACCTGCAACTTTTTTAAATGAACGGGGTCGGTTCAAAAGAACGGGTTGAGTGAACGGATCACAAGAATAAACGATGCTTTGATGAACGGATCATTAAAAAGAACGACACTGCTCACCTCTACTTATATCCTTTACAAATCTAAGCCTTATTCGTTGTCGTTTCAGAATTCTTGTTCCCCCTTTCCGTACTATGTTATTCATCTGCAATTTGCACATTTCAACTGTAACCGTGTAAACTTTTGAGTTTTTAAAGTATGTGTAAATTTTGAATCAATCTGCGTATTTTTGAATTTCCTAAGATTCTAATGCACAGTTTACACTAGTATGCAGTCTAAAGTGTTCAAAGTTTATATTCTCAGGCATAGAGAGAAATGCACCAACATTTAATAAACCCACATAGTTTGCTCATAAAAATATGAAAGTATTAAGTGACGTCATGATAAAGTATCTTATATCCTTTACGAAGCTAAGCTCTATTCATTGCCGATTTAAAATTCTGGTTCCCCCTCTCTGTACCATGTTATTAAGCATCATTTGCATGAAACCCTCATTTTCCCCTCGTTGAAGAGCTTTCTTGGAATAATAATTCTAAGCTGTGTGAATAAGGACCCCAGCTTCAAGAAATATTAGACAGTGTATAAAAAAGAAATCGAGAATAAATTGTGCTTGCCCTAGTAGATATTGTAAGGAATTTGCCTGAAGAATTTATGCTGATCCCTTAAAAAAGTATTTTGAAAAGTGCAGAAAAAATAAAGGGTAAAAAAGAGCATATAAGGGAATTTCTTCCTCAAGATCGCGGAAAAGGTGTTATTGGGGCATTAAGAAATTTGTGTTGTTAAAAAAGTTTCTACTTCATTTTTTACGTTAAGTTTTTGAGGAAGATATAAAAGGTTCCAAAACCTAGGAAAATGCCTATTATTCTAAGAGCTGGATTACAAAACTTAAAAGTTCACAATAATTGCTAAAGACTTTTTTTTTTCAACATTTAAAGTCATTTTTTACATACTTTCAAGCTGTTTGAGGATACTTTACTAAGCTGTTAATTAATGGGTTTTAATTTGGAACATTACACTACAATAGACTATATGGAATTATGAAAAAATATATAAAAAGTTGTTTTAAAAGAAAACCATATGGAAATATTCACAAAAATCCATACAGAAAGCATATTTCAGACTGTTTCAAGGTATTTTGCTTTTTATGTTTTGTTATGTGAAATACGTAGTCCAAATCCTAAATCACCATAGACCATATTGTTATCAAAGTCTTCTTTACTGCACAAAATAGTACACCAGCCATTGAATGAGCTTTGAATAATTTTAAAAAGAAAAAGCATATTTTCATTTCAAAATTTAATCCTGCCTTAAGTAATACCGATTCTGGAAAACCGACCTCATACAATATGGAAACCTTCACACGACAGGTATTGAAACTAGCAACGAAACAGAACTAACTCAAGCAGAGGCGTATGTATAGATCCGTTTACAAAGTATATCAATAATACTGCCAATACAGCAACATTAAAAAGGGAAGCGAACATTAATCACAAAGAAAAAGAGGGTATAAAACGTGACTGTAAAATATCATTGAAAATAACAATAACTTATTGCGTTTTTCTACAAACTATAATGTATGATAACATTGATAATAATGTAGTGTATATACTGACAGTATATTGAACATTTCTTTAAGGTTAAATGTGAAGATGAAAGCACGAAGGAAGTTCATCAGTCTCACGGCAGACGCAAGCGTTCCAAAGAGCTTCTGGACAGCAAGACCCTGGACTTGCAGTCCGGGGATGTTGTGACTGATATAACCATGGAAACACCTCTATTCGTCGTCAATAACGTTAAACATCATCATCCACATCATACTGGCACTCAACCCAAGTTCACCACTACATCTGGTACGCCAATATAATTCTTATATTATTTCCTTTTAGCAGCGTTGCTTATATACTTTTAAAAGTTCAGTTTAGCTGTTATCTTTAAATGTCATCGTGACCTAGAAGCATGAGGCAAAGGAATACTTTAAGTATGATACATAGACAAAGATTAGAAGCTAACAAAAAAAAAGGGAGGTGTGAGGAAATAGTATAAATGTCTGAGTTATTTTGTTTGTAAAATGTTTGAACTTCGTCTAACATGTAAAGAAATCTTATACAATGTAGCATGAGTAAAAATATTACCTTACATATATTTGAAACCAAATAATAACTTCATCACTTTTTTTCCTAGGAGAAAAACCTGATTAAAAAAAAATGTAAAGCACTAAGGAATACATTGCGCTAAAAGAAGAAACAATTGTTTCGTATATTTTTTTTTCTTTCTTTTAAGAAACTTTTATCCTAAAGCTTCCTCAAGTTTCTTCGTTAAACAACTGTTTACCTTGTAAAATATTCTCACCTTTATGTGACATATATGTCAATAAGTTTAAGCTTATTTTAAAAATTATCGAATACAAATAATTTATACATTATTTTTTCCTGGTTTTACGACATTATATTTAAAATAGCAAAATACAAAAAAAAAAAAAAATGAAAATAATAATAAAAAAAAAAAAAACATCCGAAAAGAACATTTATTTTGAAACAACAACAAACTTCAATATTCTACCTCAAAATAAATAATTTTCAAAGGATTAAGCAGATACGATGAATTTTTGATGTAACTGTTAAAGTTAGTGATATAGTAACGAAAAAACAAAAGAAATAAAAGAAGGGCCAATCCATAAGAAAGTAACTGAGGCACAAAAGTGTAAAAATATTATATGAAAACAACACCTAGTGGAGTCGTGGTCGGTTGATTTTAACCTTTAATGCGTATGAGATGCACACAATGCACTTTTTAATTTCTTTTCATTTTCTTCTAATTTATTGCTTTTTAATATTAATGCTGCACTGAATTAGCAAATTTTAAAATACAATTAATTTTTTCAGTTCCCTTTGTGTGCTACGTTTAAATTATTGTTTTCATTGAGTGTGTGACCAATTGCAAGATTTAATTGCTAACGCAATCTGCCTCAAACCAGCCCTGTCTTTTTGCATAAAATCCTAATATATACACCATTTGCCCTTTTGCATTGATTAACGCGTGCGCATTTAGAAAAATAATATTTTAAAAATATTTACGAGAGTGACACGTTAGGTATTTGATGCCTGCTAGCGCCATCTGTCGCGTCTGCTAAGAGTAAAATGATGGTTATGGTGATCGTGTTTAACCGATACTGTTGAATTACTAAATTCCCTGCAAATTGTCAAAATGCATGCAGCATATAAAACTAATTGAATTTTGAAGCATATTTTTGAAGCTTAGTGGTTTTCCTGCTGACTTTATATCACATTAATCCGTATTTATTTGAAAACTAACATTCATTACGCGCAATTCTGCCTATAGCAAAACCAAAAAATGTGTTTTCAATTTAAACATTTTATATTTCTAAATTTTTGAAATAAAATAATTGATTTTGTTAGTTGTAAAAAAGTCTACAGTCACTAGAATTTAAAATCCGATTGTAAGTTAAGTTGGTCAAAGGTGACTACAGTTAAACTTAAGTGATTTTTCATAATTTTCTGGTTAGGTGCATTTTGGTGAACTTTTTTCGGTTGCATTTTACATTTATCTGTAATCCGTATCAAATACAATTTTCTCTGAACAATAAAATTTTTCAATTTTTATAATACACTTTCGAAATTGCACCTAGTGGGCCACTTTTAGAGCATACTGCCGTGTGCAGGTAAAAGGCAAAAACTGCAAGATTTCCATTTTTCTTTTTCATCTATTGCACGTTAACTTTATTTTAGCTTAAAACTTGCTTACTTGGTTTCTGCTGGAAACAAAAACGAGGAAAAAAAGTCTATTTCCAACATTTCATTAGTGTTAGCAATTAATACCTACCAAACACCTCACATCTTCAAATACCTTGAAAACTCATTTATGCAGTTACTTCAGAACCTTTATCTGCCCATGGAAGCATAGTTGCAATGTGATAAAATCACTTACAACAGGTGAACTTCATTATCGGCTATTTTTTTTTTTTTTACTTCAAAAAGTGTAAGTTACTGTTAACCTAAAAGAAAAAAAAAGAAAACATTTATATTTTCTTTATTCGAAAGAATGCTCTCACTGTCTCGCCTTCTCTGGATGTTTTAATGATAGTAGATGAATTTGCAACGTTTTAAAATAGTGTAATACAGAGGATCATCAAAAAATACCTCGCTACATTAGTTTACATATTTTTTTTCTTTACGAGGTCGCCACCTTTGAACTACTATATGGTCATCATTTGCACGACATAAAGTTTATAATCTGTTAAATTTATTAAAGTACATGCGATTAAATATAAAGAAATATTTTTTTTAAACGTATCTAAACTCAAAGTTCTAAGAATTTAAAGAACTGCAAATTGAAAAGTATTCTTCCCTGGAAATTGGAATTACTCCTCCTCAAAGATGAAATCACTGCTTACAATGATGACGGATGAAGTTAATCTCTTTAAATTTAACAACGTGTACAGTAGATACGGTTTTTCAATGCAGTACCACGGTTTTGTGGAAAAAAAATAATGTTATTTCTACCTTTGGGGGTTACTGACAATCATTAGCTCATTTTTATAACCAAAGGACGCTGTCAACATTTATCACATTACTTTCGTTGTTAACGTATTATGCACATTATTTTCATTAAAATCTGAGACATGTTTATATGGTACAGAATTTTAAAAACAACCAACATGCAACATCATCATCATATGCATGCTACAACATAAAACTATCCTAAGAGGAGATAAAATTTCATACATGTGTTTTGAGGTTAAAATGTCTCCGATTTCAGTAGAAAAAAATATCTTAAGCAACTTGTGAAACCACATTTCCTAATCTTCACATGAAAGTCCAGCTAGGGGGCTTCTAAGTTTTTCAAAGTCAAATTTGCTTAAAAAACTCAAGAGCCCGACGTAAGCCGCCAAGATGTAAAGTTACCGTCAATGACTGTACCTCACTAGACAATTTCAAGTCAACAGAAACAATTTCAACGAAATAGATTATCGAATGCTCTCTAAGGTTTCGACCTTACGAAGAATTGATTTTATTGATATTTATTCATTGAAGAATGCGATGTTTTTGTAAGGATGGGCAGGAAAAAAACCCTATCTAATCATTGATAAAAACTCACTTGTTGAAACTCATTTATTTTGTAAGGAAAATTAAACTCAATTCTTTTCCTGCAATCCTAAATAGAACTCCTTTTTTTCTTCCCCGCCAAAGGAAAGTTGTGAGAGCTGGAAGTAATTTGATATTGCAATTTATTTTTCATGCATTTCCATTACTCCAAATAACTGAAACAATGTTTCTTATTTTCTTCATTTCAAATAAATCAAGGAAGAACGCCATTTAATTTAAAGAACTTCCTCAACACAGATTGGTAACGGAAGTACTTTCAATTAGAATAAAAAGCATGTGCAAGCATTTTCAATATTGAAGCTTGATTTCATTATTTATATTTCAGAATCTTTCTGTTACGTTGAAGTATAGATTTAATTATTTTCAATAAATCCTTGATGACAACGGTTTTTTTTTTTTTTTTTTTTGTGAGTAAAATGAAATACTTTTTTTTTTTTTTCAATCCAACATGGTTGATGAAAAAAATCTTTTGAAAAGCTTTATATCTGATTTCGGACTCTCAATTAACGTGTATATCTGAGCTTCATTCACTTAAACAGCAATTATGCTTATTTAATTAAGTTCTACGTACCCGTTTTTCATTTTTCGATGAACCTTTGTGTTGCTGCATTCCGTCTCAACTTCATTGTATCGATGAGAATTCAATTATTCGTCATGAACTTATCCGAATAAATAATGTGCTCCATTAATTCTGAAAGCGTGGACTGTAATTGGATTTTGTAGCATTAATTGTAATGTAGCATCTTTCGTGAATAAGCTGTTTTTTTTCCTCTTCGCATTTTTTTTTTTTTGTATGAAAGGATTTTATGTTCAACCTTTTGTATTGTACTTCCGTTAGAATTCTCTTCAGCGAGTAAAGAGGTTCTCGAACGAAGCAGCGTTTTTTAATTGGAAGAAAGCTTTGTGTCAATGTCACTATCTGCAATTATTTTTTAAGGAAAATTTCAGATTTTTTTTCCCTCGAGACGTGATAATAAAGGAAGAACTTATCTTTTCTGAAATGCTTTTTGCATTCTTGTAAATTTATCAGTTTTAGTTAATAAAAGTCAGTAGCTATATGCATCTGCAAAGAAAAATGCGAATATGTCTTATGTACCGTAAAGTGGGGCTACTTGGACACGAGATTTCATACCTTTTGCGAGTTTTACACAAAATGCTTTGATAACCCATGCTTTGACCCATGATGTGAACTGATAACCTTGTTTTTACCACTTTTCAGGCTTTCTGTTACCACCTAAAGCCTTTTTTAAACAACAACTTTAACTCTTTATATTTTTTTCTATTTTTAAAAATTGGGTTCAAGTAGCCCCGCTCTCTACTTGGTCCCACTCAGCAATCCATTAACAAAAGCGTGGTGCTATCATGAAGGACCAATGATTTTGAAAAATAACTCAAAACGTACATTCTAGTGAGCAAACTATTTATATAAATTGCAAATTATTTATATAAATTAATATAAAATCAACGAATACATAAAAACATATTTTTAGGCAAACATAATTTCTCAAATAGAAACATAATCTCACTACAGCTAAAACCAATTGAAATGCTCATTATTTAAGCATTAGAAAGACTGAAAACCCCTCAACTTAATGGCTTGTGTGGATTTCTTTCTCTGATAATATTTAATAACTGCTCTTCCTAGCTGCTAAATACTACAGGATGCCCAGTCTTGTTTTGTAAACAACCTTTTAATTTCCTTTTTAGTGTTGATTTACTTAAGCCAAAATGGGCTGATGCCACTCTTTAAGACATTTCTCCGGAATTAGTTGAATCTGTGAATCTGGACACATCTGTAATTTTTCCTCTTAATATTCCGCATTACTTCCTACTTTAAGGGGTTTCATTTTTCTTTTAAACCCTTTTTATCCCCAGAGATCTGAAAAAAAAAAACGAGAATAAATATTAACCTTTTCATTTTAAAAGACCTTATTTAACATAATTTAGTGATGAAACGTGGTTTGGGGCTGCTTGAACGCTGGGTTCAAGTAGTCCAATTTTAAGGCAACCAGTGCACTTTTACTAATATTAGTTATTGGGTTAATTATATAGCTATAACCTCAAAACACTGTTATTTAATTAAGAAATAAAATGCAAACATAAAACTATCTTGACCTTGTTGATATCAGATGTTTCCATGAACTTACATGTGAAAGTTTGCAGACACAAAAAGCAGCTATTTAGACAACTTGCAATCATAACCTCAAACAGAAAAAGGTGAGAATAGCAGAAACTTTGTTTCATGCTCTAGCCTCTACCTAGCACTGCTACCTGACATGGAGAACGTTTTTTAAGTCTAGTGTTTTAAGTTTAAGGTTTATGGAGTTATATATGATCATGAGGGATTTTAAAAACTATTTTCTCATGGGTTCAAGTCGCCCTACTTTACTTTTCATGCATTCCAAAAGTACGAAAATCAAATGTCCTTTTTTTTTTGTTAAATTAACTAACGAACAGAAAGTATGATAGAATATAGTCAAAACATTCAAATTCCACAAGCTTGGAATTTTCACACCATTATTTGCTTTTTAAAGGATAACAGCAAAACCAAGCGTAAGTTGTCGATCCAAAAACACATTTAATTTTATCGATGTTTAACATTTGTTTTCAATATCGTGGTGAACATCATTCACTTTCAAGATAATAATGCAAGGAAAAAAAAAACGATTTGATATATGGGTGAACTAAGTATCAAAAGTCATGAAATGATGTAACAACACAGTTAGAAATATAGAGGCAGAAGGAAAGAGTGTGATTTTCAATAGCTAAAAACAACCATGATTCTTGTTTTAATTATTCTAAAAGATCTAATTTCATCGTTTACAAAGGAAAAAAAATGGATTGTGAATGGCATACAATGAATAAAAATTACGGTATCGGAAAACGTGACATGTGTGTTATTGTGTCAAATATTATGTATTCAAGATGGTAATCTTTGTTAAATTATTCAAGACTGACTAAGAAATTCCCCATGTTTATTTGTTTTTTCTTTTATTTTTATATTGATTTTTATATTATTTTTCTATTTTTTTTATTATTTCATTTATTTATTTATTTATTTATTTATTGCGCAAGGCGCGATGTAACTCTTGCGCAGTAGCTGATGCTGATGAAAATAAATTATGTTCGATATTGCTACAGCATGGCAGTTTACGTGATTGGGGCTTATAGGTGGGAAGGGGGGGGGGACTACAACTAAAAGCCATGGGATTTTCAGCGGCAGCAAAAAACAAAAAGTGGAAATTGATGCAAATCTAACGACTTAACTCAGTTTTTTCTTAAAGTTTTGATGCATTTTGTACATAATAACTGTCCCTGAAGAAATACTTAGACATGAACTAGACTTACATTATTTACTGCCGGGTATTTTGAGGTATCACAACCCTTTGGTAATAATTTTATTAAACAAGCATAGCTTGTTTAAGTAAAACAATTGATTTACTAATATCTAAACAATGAATACCGAAACTAAAAGTTATGGCTTTTGCCAAATAATGTTTTGTAAACAGATACATAAAGTAAAAAAAAATGCTCTGAACATTTTGACGTTTCTGATTTCTTTATAATTTCTAATTTTGGTTCCAAAATGTAAAAATGAAACAAATAAATTAACCGTAAAAGGTGGGGGATTGCCCCATCCCCCCTTGCCCGTGAGTCGCCGCCACTGCTGCAGGGCATGAACTTTCATGTAATTTAATGTTCTTGCAATATGAAATATAATTTCAATGCTTTTCATTTTTCCCATGAAGATGGATCATTAATGCAAACTCCTTCAATAAATAAGAACGCATAATGAATAGCAACGTTCTAAGGAATTGATTCACGTAGAAAACGGAAGTGGTTAAGATATTAGACACATTTAAAATTATTGGTGCCCACGTAACATTTTAACCTGAAGCTTTGAATGAGCCATATTTTATTCTTCAAAACTAAATTATCGGTTTTATATGTCAATTGTACATATAAAATATAGATTATATTAATATTTTCCCGATAATCTATCTTTAACTTTTAAAAATATCATTGGATGTCCTAATTTTCTAGATATACTAAATTGGTATCTAAAAATATTTTGAATACGAGGACATATTAAGACCTCTTGAAATGATAAACGCAGAAAACGCATTAGAAAATCTTCTAAACACATCACAAGTTATCAAAAATTAATCATATGAATTGAACTTTTCCAAAACAGCAATTCTGACTACTTTGTAGTCAAATATTTATTCATTAATTATATGCATTAAATAATTTATGCATTTTCAGAATGTTTACAGAATGTTTGACATCCTGCGCGAATTTCTGCAACTCTAATTATCACATTTAATATAATAACAGACATTCATTAATTATGCTTTAAAGAAACGTTATATAATAAAATCATGAAAATTAAGATTGTCATCGCTAATACCTATCACTTCACGAAAATACGATTTATTGGTTAATTTACCTTCAAAAACTTTACCTCAAATTCCCAGTAGCAAGATAAATTATCTCCTTTCCACCTATCGTGTTCTTCGCACTGAACTCGCTTCACACTAGAAAGATAAGCTCTCACCAATTTATCTCTGTATGTGTCAGCTAAAAATATTCTCATTTTTGGAAAAGGGCATGACAGCCATAATAATTAAACCTTTTGTTTCTGTTCGCTCGAAAGGGAACAGCGTCTACTTCCACGCGTGGAATGATATTCACAATATTTTCAGTAATTGCGATAACAAAATGTCGATATCTCTTTTCAGTTGCAACATAAACTGGCATATCACAACAGAAAAATATTTTTTATTTTATTTTCTCCATATTTGGAGCAGTAATGATGCATGTACAACATATCTCTAGGGCTTAATAAATTAATCTTAACAGTTAAACGCAGTGTAGAAATAAATAGTGTAGTTTATATGTAAGTGCGTATAGTTCTTAAAGAAAAATAAATAAAATAAAATAGACGCACTATATAACAAGAATAAACTTTACATATTAACATTTTTTTTGTATTGTTTAGACTTATAAGTTTTTTTCTTAGTCGATCCAGTGATTAAAACACGATACAAAACTTCAGAATTTCACTGTGAGCAGAATTATATAATTCGGAAAAAATGTCTTCTTATTAACAGAAACTGTAATTTAAACTGACGCAGTAAATGTTGCAAACCCTTCAATGAGATTATTAAAGAGTTTTTCATTCAAATATGATGCTTTTCCTGCATTTTCCGATCTTGTTCATATGGGACCCAGACCTGTTCACATGTGCCCCTATAGAGGCAGTAAACTGGAATATGTGCTTTTTGACGTTGTTATTACTTATTTTACTTTTTAGCACAGAGGTATTTATTTATCTTACATCTTCTATAGACCAGTACCCTTTATGACTACCCCGAATGATATATCCTCATGCAAATAAAAATAAATACAACATAACAATATTGTTCTTCAATAGTTATAACAATGAGATAGCATTAGTCGTTTTACATTTCCAGTTATTCTATAATTGCGCATTTCTATACTTTTCGAAATTCATTTATCATGACTGACAAGCTCAAAATCAATAGCATTATTTTGCTTAAGAATGAGAAAAACTATCTTACATTTTTCTGTCTTTGAGTTTTGAAGTATTCGCAATTGAGAAGATATATGGCAGTGAATAAAGAGCAGATATTCCATGAGTGGCACAATATGAGCTACTCCTTTTTCTGATTGTTTTCATGGCTGAATGACTTAATTCAGAAATCAATCTTGATATTCAACCAAATTTGCAACACTAGATATAGTTATTACTGAAACCAGCCATCCAAGAAGATCAATACAGCTGTTTCTATAATGGGATTGGTACTTATTATTGAAATCTTGTTTGACTTTTCGAACCTTCTGTTGAATTTAGACTCATTTCCTTTCCCTAATGTCGTTCGAGCGAACCCTAATCTTCAAAAGGTTTTACAAAACCAGCAATTTCCTCTCCTTCTCAATCTTCCTCTGGCATCAAAACTCAACCACACTCGAAGACCACTCGATCCGAATCAAACGAAAAGTCCTCTTCCGTTAAGACCATACTTCATGATTGACGAGATACAAGGAAAAATCCCTAATACTTATCGCTAATCACTCCCGGAAGAAAAGTATCAAGGAGTACCTCTCCTCCCACCTCATTCCCAGAAAGAATCATCCTCTGGGAAAAGAGAGAGTCCACCTCTCTCTCTCTCTTTCTCTCTCTTTTCCAATTCGATAACGACCCTAAATTAAGTTCCAAACAGAAGAGGATGTATGTTAAGCCCAGACAGGTCGTGGATCCATGAGCGATTATCACTGCACCAACTTGCCGCTTCTTTACATCTGTAATAACGGGCGGCATAGGTAATCCTTTGATTACCGACTGAGCTTAATGCCTGGAGGAAGAGGAATTGACTGAAGCAAGGGTATGGAAATGAATGATTGAATGTGCAAGCATTCGGTAATGCCACCGATGGTTGTAAGATCACTCTTACGCGATTAATTCGACTCTTTTGTTTCTCGCTCATAATCTTCAAAGTAGCCAACAGTCTGAAGATATTATTGTTAGTAGTCTATTTAATCAGAGATGAGGAAAGCACAGACGATGGTAGTACAAACAAGGTTTTATCGATGACTGACTGAAATATTCGGCGTTTTGAGGATTATGTGACTTCAGGAATTATCATTTCGAAAGTTTTGAAAAATTACTTTCTCCTCTTTTATTTGTTTTATCTTCATTATAAATCTAAAGTATTTATTTCCGAAACACTTGCAGTAAATATTTTAGTGAAAAACAGAGCCATCTTCTTGGTAGTGACACTTAGTTTTAAAGTAAAAAAGTTCATAATTTCAAATTGTATATTAAATATTTTCATATCAATTTATTATTAAATAGTTGCAGCTGTAGAATTTTGCTTCTATATTTGTTTTAATCTTCTAAAATTTTATTTACATAAAATGTAATTTAAACTAAAGTGCACCCGATAAATAAAATAATTAAAAAATAAACTGTCGCCGTTGTTCCATCAGTTAAAAAAGCAATAAAAAAATTAACTGCACGAATAGTAAAATGAACTGCAGGCACCTGTTTTGGGGACACAATGCAAAAAGTGAGCTTTTGCAAATAAAAAAATCCTATGAAATTTTTCCTTTAAATAATACGGTCTATAATTTTTTAATGTTTTCGAATTTTTAATTTTTTTTGGTACCGTTTACTTAAATCTTCGAGTGTATTTTTATGGAGTTAAGAAAAAAAGCCTTGAAGCCATTAAAATGATTTTTGAATAAAAGCTCACAAATACAGGGTACAGCATATCATTATCTGGTATTTGGAAAAGGCACTGTGTGTGCTGCGACGGCAGTGGTAAAAGTGGTATTGGTAGATACTAGCATTCATTCCATTTGCAGTAGTAGCACTAACATGACTAATGGCCTGGGGTTATGAGTTCTGGATGTGTATAGTCGTAATGGTGGTCTTTTGACTTCTACTCAGCAAGATCTTTGCGTTAGGTTCCAATCTGACCGATACGTTTTTGTATCAGATAGGACCAAAAAAAAAAAAAAAAAGAAAGAAAGAAAGAAAAGAAACTCATGTTTGATTTTTAAACTTTAGAGCCACAGAACAAAACGGCCTAGCCGAGCTTAGGTTCGATATAGCGTTGAAAAATATGGTTCCAGTGATAGCGTCCATCCGGGAATCTTCAAATCGTCAAAAATATTTAAACAAGTAGCTGGCCAACAATGTTTCGATAGGAATGCCAGAAAAAACATACACAGCGATATTTACGTCAAAAATAATTTTTCCAGCCGAGCAGAATTATGTCGGCCAAGTGGCAAACCAATGCCGAATTTTTGCTGAGTAATTTTCAAAAAACAATGTGATAATGCTCAAGGGCCATGCCACTGCTACTACAGTAAATGGCACGTATACTACGTAATGGCACGTATAGTAATGGCACTGCTATTATCCGATAACGCTTCAACCACAGTACACCACCACAACTTTTTAGGATATTTTGCAAAATGACTTGGTTTGTTATTATTTTAATATTTTGCTTCGGAAACTTCAATACATATTTTTTTACGTTATAGTATCACAGTCAATTTCTTTTTTTTTAACCAACTTGAATTAACCAATAAAAATTCAACCTAAAAATGCAGCTTGTTAAATACAATATGCTTAAAATGTTAATGAACGCGTCTTAACTCTATCAGTAAAAGAGCGTACATTAAGTACATTGTTTTCATCATTTATTCGTTTATTTGATGATCATTAAATAAAACCTGAACCAAAATCGCATTATACTTAAATACAAATCAACAAAATGAAATGTCATTCCATTCAAAAATCTCTCCTTACGCCAGTAGTTGCTAGATTGTATCCATCCTTCCTTCTTTTTTTAAGTTTTAATTCATGGTCAAAGCAGAAGGAAATGATTGATACTTCGGTCGTTAAGCGAAAGTTACTTGGTTGTCGGTTCACGTTTCAATGTCATCTGTAAAGATGACATAAATGCTCCCCTAAGGCTGCTCTTTTCATAATATTTTCTTGCTTTAATCTGTATGGAGAGGTGAGGAGAAAATTTTTCAGCAGATTCATAGCCTAAGTTTAAACGGATAATGACGATACTATATCATAAATGCTCGGGATATTTCTTTTCGTTGAGGTTTAAAATTACTTTAAGCATTAATCTTTAATCGGACTTATAAGTCATTATTGAAGATCATCAGTACTGAAAAGTATTAAGGATGAGTACTAATAGAGGTGGAGTCATTAGAAAAGCTGTGAGACGCTGGAAATGATTATTATCGTCAATTTATAATGTACAAGTAAAATTCCAAGGAAAAAAATGTTATTTCGGAAATTTCAATAACGCATGTTTTCCTTAAGTTTGAATGAAATGAACAGTTTTGAAATTTCGAAAGTACATGGTTAACAGACTTAGGCTACCAAAAATAGTTGCTTTAGTAACCTGTAATATGAAAAAGAGTCTCCAAAATAGTTGCCATATGTAGGAAATAAATTCTGAAATAGTCTATTTTACAAAAGAAAAACAACATTCACTCGTAATAATGTAATTGCACTTCAAAAACAGACATATATATGCTGCGTTATAGGTAAGTGCGACCATTTGAAGCAGGGTGCTAGACTCATGCAAGGCGCAAATCTTTTCCACAAATTCTGCGTCTTATCTTAAACTTTTGTTTCGTTAGATCAATAGTTATTTTTTCTTCTTTCAAAATACTTTTGTATTAATCTATGTGTAGTAACCTAGTAAAGCAGAACCTAAATAAAATAAATACAAAAGAAACTTATGAAATGTAACTTATGTAAATGAAACTTATGTAAAAGTAGAGAAATAGTTCTTTCTACCAAAAGGATTTCAACGGTTGTCCAAAATGAACATAAATAATAAATCACCTACACCTGCAGAAAAAATAAACTGAATAGGGGTAAATTAAGAAAGCTATCATGAGCTTTAAACGTAAGAAGTAAGAAAAAAATGTATAATATTGTTGAGAAATTTATTTATAAAATTTGGATAACTTAAAAGGAAGAATCCTGGTTGTGGTGAAAAAATAATAATAAAAAGTTAAAATAATCTGATTTAAATGTTCGTTCATACATGCTGTTAAACTTAACCTAAACATATTTCACCAATGTATGATGCTGCTCTTTGCTATTCTCAGCGGCAAACTTAATTGTACATCAAGACGAAATATAAGCCAAAACGAGTAAGATAGTCAGTGGTTTCTTTTACTGTTTAATTTTGCCGAACGCCGTACAATTTTTTTTTTAATTTTTTTTTTAAATTTGCCTGTCTGATAACAATGCATTTATAAAAATATTTTAATTTCAGTCCTAGCTCAACGCAGAATTAAATTGCTAAGTCCCCTTCCAAATTTTGAGGAACGTTAAGTTTATTTATTTATTTTAATTGTTATTTTTTTATTTAACATATTATTATAATTTTTATTTATTCATTTATTTATCTTAATTATTATTGTTATTATGTATTTATTTAATTTTTATCATAATTTTATTTATTTATTTATTTATGTATTTATAATTATTTTTATTTTTACTTTTATTTATTTATTTTCTTAAAGGAACACGAACATTTTCAAATATTCTGGACAAAAGTTTAATCAACCAGTACTGTAATAAAATCGTTCTGTTGTGTTCCTGCATAAAAAAGTTAAACAACTGTAATCAATTTTGGTCAATGATGCAAAAAAAAAAAAAAAAAAAAAAAACAAAGAAAAAACAAAGAAAACTAAATATTTATACATTGTGTAAATTGTTAATTTGTAAATGAAACAACAGTGATACAGATTGCGTATAAGGCGACTCATATTTCCAAACAACTCGCTATGCAAATTCAATGATATCTCATCTCTGCCACTGTGATTTCAATCAATGGAAACGCATGTGGTGATTCAAACAATATAAATGGTGTTGATTCAGCTTGGCATACCTTTTTGAAATACTTCTTGGAATGACCTTTGCTATTTTAAAAACTATTAAAGATTTAAATAAGTTAGTTTGCTTTCCATACAATTATTGAAATAATTTTACTGCGGTAGATTCCTTGGGTAGGTGAAAGGTTAATTGAGTTATATCTAAAATGGCTAATTTAATATAGCGAGTCTAAGCTTCTGACTTCAAAGTTGTTCAGAAAGTAAAGTTTTTTTAAAAGTTGAAAAATTTAGTTTAATGGATGTTACTTTTAGATGCCATTTTTAACAGACGGAATGAATTTGTTAAGTGCAAAATGCGTCTTTCCGTTGCTTTAATTTGCTTACTTTTTCGTGGAAGTTTTAATTGAAACTGATATTCTCATTGATTCTGTACAGAAGCATCTAAATATTTTATGGATAAATTTAAACGCTGACAAAATATCTGGACATGTAAATCATAATATTGCAAATGTAATTTTTAGAAACATATTAAATATTAATTTATGATGTTTTTTTTTTTTAATTTTATCCAAAGCTTTTACTCTTTTAAGTCTCAGAAAATGTCACTATACATATTTAATTGTTAAAGGTAATTTAAGCAGCTATTGATTTTTGATTAAACAAACGCGTTTGTTTTTCTTAAGTTAGTTCCAAAAATTAAATAATTTAGGCTTTGCTGGTTTTATTTATTTTTTTTTTCAAAATTAATTATACTTAACAAATAAATACTTTACTTTAAAAATATATTCTTAAAAAACTTACAATTTCAGATTTTTAGTCATTGAGACTTAGTTTTATCAGGATAACGTTTAAAAATAATACTTTAAATTTTGTATGTTTTCGAATAATTTAAAGATAGGACAAAATTAATGCATGTGTATTTTAATAGTTACCATCTTTATGTTTAAATTATAAACCCCTGTGCGTCATACAACAATCAACAAATAAATGCCATTTTATACGTCGTATTGTGTAGACTATAGAGTATTCTAGTGAAACACTAGAACTTATTATGAAACGATTGAAATGTTGATTCAAAGAAATAGAAGAAGCCCACTTGAAGGTGCCTTTTGTTGTCACTTCACACGATGAAACTGCTGATATCTGCAATAGTTCTCTCGTAAAGGTATTGAAACTATAATTATTATTTCTCTGTACTTAATACAATGTCCCGAATAGTCAATTAATATCGGCACATTTCTTCTTGATTTTTAAAGATAAAACGTTCCTTGTGATCAAGACGTTTATTTTTCAATGTGTGCTTCATATTGCTTATAATGTTCTCTTGTTATCTTGCTTTTTTCAAATTCTTGTTCGTACTTTTTTCAGTGCATGTTTAAAAGTATCTTTAGAAGGAGTTCATAAGGCTTATCGTAAAATAAATTAAATTATTCGTTAAATGAGTTAAATTCAATTTACAATGACTTCAGTAATGGCTCTTAATAGACTTGGTGCGAAATATTTCTGCTAATATATTTCAGTTTGTTAATAGTCTCAAAATGTAGTTCATACTTTTTCTGAATGTTTAGCAGTTCAAACACAGAAAACGCTTATGTTAGGGAGTAAAATATCTCCTTTAGGGTAATGCATAGGTTTTAGATACCCTAAGAAATAAAACTATAGTAAGCTATAATTTATTTCATAGCTATGGTTAAAACACACACACACACACATTCTAGTGCATTTTGAAGAAGTCAATTCTCCTCACCACCACGTCACCGAGTCCACGTACGGAACAAAACTTAAAACATTTGAAAAAAAAATTAAAAACTTTATCTGATATGGTTGTAAGCAGTGATTCAACCAAAGTTTCCCCGAGAAAAGGGGGGATTGCTTTGTTTAAGCGTAGTTTCCTATAGCATATTGATATGTCACCATTGACAATAAAGATTAAAAATGTCATTTTCTGTTAGAGGTAACCAAAACCTTCGTATGAACTTCTAATCGAATTTCTCATTAAACATTTGATTATCATCGTTCTAAGACACATTTTATGTTTTAGGCATACAGTTAAATCTCGATAACTCGAAACTCATAACTCGAATATTCCTTCATATCGAAGTTTTTATTGGATTCCTAACTTTTGAGACTGTTGTGCAAACTTTCCATAACTCAAACTACCAATAACTCGAACGGTTTAGCCGTTTCCATGGGACATCGAGTTATCGAGAGTTGACTGTTTTCATTGCTAAATTTTAATGTTATGCTCATATAAAAATATATTTTTTTTCTTACATTTCAGAAAGCGTTGAAGCTATCCAATTGACAGACAGAGGCCTTTGTCTTACACGACCAGTTTTGTACACAGTGGCGATCGTTGGTAGCGTTGCGCAAGTGGCTTTCTTTGGTTCTTGCATTTTACTTTTGATATTCGTGCGCAAGTGCCGAAGAATCAGTCTTCATCCAGCAGGGTACATGAGCAGTCGCAGTTCAGCGTCCAGCAAACAAGAACTTTGTCCGAGATCGTAGCCATGAACTTTAAATGAATTTCTTAGAAGATACTTTAACAAAAGATGGACATGTTCGTACTTTGTGCTGAACGAACGGTTGAAGAAATGGGTATCTGTGGTTTCGCAAGCATGGTTAGAAACGCTATCTTTTAGCATAAGAAGTGGTGAATAATTCTTTTCAATGAAGCATTGAAGATGAAATATTTATATTTTATTATGATGATATAACTAAATATTGCAAGTAATGCTCACTAGCATTAGGTTAGATAAAACATTGAAAAATTCCATTGTTGCTAAATATTATTGATCAATAATAATATTTGGATTTATTAAAATTGAAATAGCTAAAAATATTTTTTAACTATAAAAGCAAGTTTTTCATACTAACCATGATAATGTTGAGTAAGAAATTGACTATTGTAATTACTGTAAAAAATGCTTGCATTAACTTATTATGTGTTGAGAATAGTTTATAACCTATATATGGAGTAAATTGCTCTAAAAATGAATCCCTTTCTTTTACATTACTTCATTTTTTAATAAATATTTTATCATTTTCTTATTGATATTAGTAGCGTTCAAACCATGCAATTTCTAACATAAATGAGAAGTTTATGAAAAACGAATCTTGTTAAGGAGTTAAAGATGCTTGAAAAACAATCATAAAAAGCTTTTTTTTTTTTAATTTATAAAGCGTTGCTGCTCGTGAGCTTTACAATAAACTACAAATAAATTTGTCAAGTGCTTAAGAGCTATAAAGTTTTATTCTTTCAAGTAATTCAAGTCATTTTTTCACTGACGTTCATCCAAATTTTAAACATAAATTCATAAAATTTATACTATTACTTACAAAACATTTAGATGTTACATGAAAAAATTCTACTAGAATTAAGAATATCGAAAATGAAAGACTACATTCCTATGCGTTATTTTCTTTAGTTCACAATACGTTTTCTTGATTATTAAATCAGTTTGCAACACCACTGTAAATTAGTTAAACAGCAACTCCATTATTTATAAATTATTAATTTGATTGTTCAATGTAAAAAAATACCACGAACATATTTGCTAATTCTATTTAATTTTATCTAGTTGAAAGAGTTAACTTTTATTTATTTATTTTTTTTTTTTTTTTGTGATGACGCACGAGGACTTGGAATTATAGCATGTTAAGCTTAAATCACGTGTTCGCCGAACATTTTATATGAAGGGGAAATTTCATGGCTTTGGTGATAACCTTATGGTGAATTGTGGGATAGTTTGTATTATTTATTTGCATTGATGTCTTTGCTTATGTTTCATATTTGCTCATTCATTCATGTTGTGAGTGTTTTTTTTAATTTATCTGCGCTCATTTCATCAAAAAGACAGTTTATGAACAATAAACACGCTTAAAAATTTCTAAACCATTTAAAGATGAATTTTTATGTTTAAAATGATGGTAAAAGCATACTATGTACAAGGGTATGCACATGTGTGTTTGTGTGTTTGTTTGTGGGTGTAAGGTTTTTTCTTATTAAGTTCGAAAAGCTATAATACTTTTAACACACTCAAATAAGTAATAAGTTACAAAATATCACTTCCAGAAATGGCTGTATCTTGAACACTTTTCATTATAAAATTTAATCCGGAAGCATGCTTATCATAATGGTAATAATTCTAATTATTTACAACTAGAAAATCGCCCATCAAGGTATGATAGATGAAAATTGCTTCTACATTCAAACGAAGCAATTGCCTGTATGGTGATATTTTGATAGTTAAATTTTAACCTAACTACAGTGGATTTAACCCTAAACTCTGGTAGACAGCGTTCATTGTTGACCACTTTTTTGTTTCTTCATTCTCCTAAAATTATCGTCTTAGCAGTAAAACACTTAAGTTACCGGATCCAGTTCAGCCTTGTCAAAATAAAGCATTTTCCTGCATGCCAAACATTACCAAAAAATATCAACAAATTATCATGCCATGGCGCGAGTTCTATTTTTGATGACGTCAGGAGCGTTACTCGATAAGTGAATTCGCTATTATATATAAAAGAATTCTATTAAAATGTCGTGAGATGTTGGTATGAATAATTTTTTACGGAACTAAAGGAAGGCTATACATTTATTTAGTTTTTAAACTAATATTTAAGGAATATTTCACAAACATTAAAACCATCACAAATTTTCTGTACTTTAGATATATGTCGAAACTGAATTTACAGCACTTTTATTCATCTGAAGATATAATTCAAACACAAATACAATTAAACTGATTTCCTATCTCTTGTTTAACGACAATTTCTTCATCTATATTTAGTGTTACAACAAACTGAATTTTCACTTCAAAATATTATTAACTCTTATTTTTGCGTCTAGAGTTTTATTCGGGATTATGCAAACATGCAAGCGAGCATTACGTTTCTAAGAAGATTACAAAAGTGCAATAAAAGAATTCTCAAAAGTTCTTAAAGTTCTTTTGTCCCTTGGAGCATTTCAGTTTCAGTCGCAGAGGGAAGCATATAAAAGGTTATTGGAGGAATCTTTTCTTCCATTTTTATGGCTTTCTTTTTAGAAAAAGAAAATGAGAATGCAGTTATAACATTCTGTTAAAACAAATGTACAGTAAAATTTTTTGCTGTATTTTTTTTTTCAAAAATTTTTTTTTATCATGTTTGCTAAGATAAATAAATAAGCAAGAAAAAAAGCTTGAAAGGTTTTTTCTAGCAAGGGTGTTTTAAAAATTTATTTCTATGCAGTTAAATGGTTTTTTTTTTCAATAACAATCAAGCCAGTTAAGAATAAAAACTAGAAATTAAAAGAAAAACCAGCTACAGTTAAACATGCTTTAATCTAACAAATTTCAGAACGAATATCGCAAATAATTTCGGAACTAGTCTGAACTCAAATAAGGTACAAATTCTTTTTTTCAAGGCATGATATACTTAGAAATACAGTCTATCAGTTATTTATGTAGGGTGCTTCCATAAATCACATAAGTAACAAGGCGTTTTTTAAGAAACAAGGCGTTTAAAAGAAAATTTGCTACAACATATTGGAATACTATTTTGGCTTCAAGAGAACACATATAATAACTTGAAATAAATATAATTATATTGAAATATAGGTATTTAAGTCAAAAAGATTTGCATTTTAAAAATACTTTTTTTTCTTCTAAATTTAGATTGCTTTAATAAAGAAAAAATATTTTTGAGCAATAAACAAAACTCTAAACCATGGAATGGTCCTGCAAATATATACAAATGGTCCTTCTTAAAAGTAACAAGCATCATTTTTTATGCAAACTTAGCTCAACGTTGCACCAAATTTTGACTAACTCATGCAGTTTTAAAATCACTATAAAACTTATTCTTAATCATTTTCATTCATTTTACAGTAACGCGAACTACTTTACTACCGAGTTCTTTTTGACTTAATCAAAGGCAGTTATTATAAACCTCGTCACAACAAATGACGTTGTGATAAAGTATAATCAGTTTTTTATCACACAGTAGAAGATAAAATAACGAGCGAGATAAATTATAGACAATATTTTAGCCCTTTTTTTGTGTAATTCTCTCTGCCATGATATCATATAAAACCATTGTGTCAAAGATTTATGTTATTCTTGGTTAATTAAATAAAGATTCAAAAGAACTATATACAGTGAGAATAAAATGCTTGCAGCTCAATATGCCATTGAAGCATTAATTACTTGTAACCTGTACCAAAACTTAGTTGCGCATTAAATGGAAAAAAAAAAATAGAAAACAATTCTACAAATCCGTTTCGGTTCCTTTATCTTTGCAATTATGAAAAATTTATTTTACAAATATTCGCAATTAAAAACTTTCAAAAAAGCAGATAATATTAAACAATAGTGTCAAAGTTTAGAAGCTAATCTAAGCTAATATCTTCCTATTTTATATTTCTACTAGGAGGTATACCGGTGGCGTTAGCAGTCTTAGATGCATTAAAACTACAGTTATTGATTTTCGATCAAAAATAAATCAAGGACCATTAGTTCGACATTTTTTTAAACTTTCTTAAACTTCTCTACTATCAAATAGTCTGTGTCCTCTTATTATTTTGAGAGAAATATTTTTTACGTATTTCCTTAAGAAGTATCCCACGCAATATTTGTCACACGCTAGACAATATTATGACAGTCATTTTATCTTTCGCAGAAGTTTTATTCTCAGAACAAAATGTGTGCCGACGTATATATAAACGGTGGAAACAATGCTATACATTAAAAAATTATTCCTTACTATTAAAATCTACCGAAAAATAAAAAGTTTTCGGAACAAATTTCTGAATCTGTAATTATTATTTTAATTTTAATGCTAGATTAAATATATATTTTATTACATTAATTACACTTCTCAACAATATATATATATATATATATATATATATATATATATATATATATATATATATATATATATATATATATATATATATATATATATATATATATATATATATATATATATATATATATATATATATATATATATATTGTGCGTGTGTGGGTGGGTGTGGGTGTGTATAAGAAAGAATGTTTATCAAAAGCATTATATCATTTGAAATGGTTATTGTTTTTCTCAACCGCTGTTATCAATTTGCCTTGGTTCATATATTTTTAGTGACATTTATAAAAGGTTGCTTATTTTTAATATGCTCAAATTTAATATAAGAGAATGGAAAGAGCTATGTTACAGTCAATGTTTGAAGCTCTTGACGCGTAATTAAACAGGAAAGATAACTTATGACAACAGTAGTAAGCTTAAATGAAGCGCATATAAACTGTCTTTTTCTGAACAGAGCTGGGTTTATTTATTATTTTTGTGTGTATTGAGTTCTATGATCATCCGATTTTATGTATCTATTATGTGATGCTTTCGTTCTTAAAAAATGATTACAGCAAATTGGAGCAAATTTACATTTGAAAGCGTTTGTCCCTGAATCTTTGTAAGTTGGCGTTTATCATAACACTGTTTTAAACGATTAAACTAATTTATGTAAATATTGCGCATTGAAACTTTGGTTTTTTTAAAGTTCTAACATGAAAAACTTTTAAACATTTAATACGGTTAAAAATTTTGCATAAATATGTTTTTTTTCTGCATACTTTTATAATCTCTGAATTCTGCTAAACTTCTTTATAATCATGAAATTTATTTCTAAGTATTTCGTTTTGTAGAAAATGGATATTTGTTAAAACTATGTTCTAGTAATGATTGATTCAAAGAAAAAAAGCATTTTACAAAAATTCATATATAAGAAATAATGTTTGAAAATATCATTTCTTTAGTATCTCTAATGCTGGAAAAAGTATCTTTTTCCGAACTGCAAATAATGAAAATTAGTTATACTTATAAAAATTTGCTCCAATATCAAATACTGTTGCAGATTTTCAGTTTGAAAAAAAAGAGATTGACTACGAATTAAAACAGTTTCGAGCTATTGCGAATGAACTTTTTCTTAATAAATGCATAAATAAAGACGGAAAATATTGTACAGTGGCCAGTTTTCTGTCTATGTTTAAACGGAGCTGTATGAATTCTATGATAATAAAATCGATTGATAAGACGCGTTGTCCTTTTTTAAAAACAGTTGAGAAAAAAAACTTATTAAAAAATTTTATGTTTTTGAAATGGTTAAATATGTTATAAAGATACAATTTTATTTTAAAAAATGTGTCATAGTTTATCAAAAGTGTTTCAATGGAAATAAATCGGGTTTTATTGATCATAACGCAGGCGAAATATCTAGAAAAATAAATTAAGAAATTTGTAAAGCTATTTACTGTACTGAACTAAAGTTTTCCAAAAAACCAAGAAATCTTTTTTCCACTCCTTTTTTCCTAATTAGGAGGTATGTTTATTTTTTGAGATGTTAGATGAGAATTTTGTGAATCGGCGTTCTTCCTATTCTCCTAAGGTTTGACGACGGTAAAGTTTTTTCGAAAGTTCTAAAATCAGCTTGCAAAGACCTATCTCAACAGTATTTAAAATTAATAAAAGTAGTTGAACGTGGGTCAAAGGGAAATAAATAATGTAACTTATCTTCTTAAAAATGAACAAAACCAAATCAACGAGGAAATTAAACGAATCAACATAAACGAAATAATATATTTTTTTTCAGCAAAACTCGAAATTAAATACCATTTTTCATTTTTGACCGAACATTTTCACCTTTTAAAAAAAAAAAAAAAAAAAAAAACGAGCTGATTACATAACTTCCTTTTCCAATATTCCATCTCATAATCCTTTTGCCAATTTCTCCTTGCCAATAATGGGGAAATAACTGAAAAAACCATAAATTACCATAAAAATTTCTTTAAAAATAACTTCAATCTATTTCCATTACTTATGGGGTAGTATTAATACATACTAGAAACTTGAGCTGCTAAAATCAAATGAATAAAAAAAACTTGCTATAAAACTGAAAAGTGATGTTGAACAGGAACCCTTTCTATATTGAGTACCTAGTATTATGCAGACACGAGCTGATGTGTGCATCACATGACTTTCTTTTACTCCAATTTAATGTCATTTTCCCATTACTGGCAATTTTAATGTGATTCAACAGTTTATTCTCTAAATATTACCAAGAATGACCAAATTGAAACCAGATTTAAAAAAAAAATCGACAAATTTGTCAAGTTGGCGACAAAATTTGGCGGCCAAAAGCTTGACGATATATTGTCAAGTGTTTGCATAAATTATAACACCTCTTGAGTTTGCATTGAAATTAACATTGATTTCCCCCAAAAAGGTGTAAAAGACCCCCTTTGGAACGTCCGAATGCAACCTAAAAGGGAGGTGCACAACTAAGCCCCACTAGGAATCTACGTACTAAATTTCAACTTTCTAGGACATACCGTTCTTGAGTTATGCGACATACATACGCACATACATACATACGTACGAACGGACGTCAAGAGAAAAGTCGTTGTAATTAGCTCGGGGAATGTCAAAATGAATATTTCGTGTTTCTATACGTTCTTAGGCACTTATCTGCGTGTGGACGGGTTGAAAAAAAAAAAAAAAAAACTCAACATTTAATTCGGGGGTAAGCAAAATAAAAATTAATGCCGAATTTTGAGCGAAAATTTTTTCGCGAATACAATACTTCCTTTTTTGTAAAAGGAAGTAAAAAACTATTTTTCACTTGCATTATTTTCTACTTCACTAAAAAATTAATTTTCATCAAATTTATGAAAAAAGAATTCAAGGAAAAATTACACGAATAAATGATGCAGCAATATACAAATAAATCAATAAGTTAATCAGTAATATGAAAAACAAAATCTATGAATAAATAAAATCGCAAATGAATAAGAAAATCAGAGAATAAATAAATTGGTCAATGGGTAAATGTGAATGAATTAATAAATGAATAAGTTAGTAATTTACTAAATGAATGGATAAGTACATAACATGAACTAGTTTACTTTGACCCATTCACTTTGTCCTGCATGCCCTTGACAAATTGTATTAATCATATTAAAACAAAACATGCCTAGTATTGACTAAATAAGAACCATAGTAAGCATCAGTAGACCTCTATTAAAATTTAAAACGTTAATTGCGAAAACTTCATCATTTTACTATAGTAAAATATTTTGACAAACCACAAAATATTTCAATAAGGGTATCAATTTTTTTCAAATGATTTTAACTTTTATCTTTAGAGGAATTTACTTTTAACTGAAATTAACGATATGTTTATGAATTATTTTTTGGGTCATTTCACAGTATTTTGGACAATTATGTAGAGTCCATAACATGACTTTCTTTGGCCATAACTATTTGATTTACTGCTTTATTAGTACATTGTTTCATTTTGAGTTTGTCCTACCAAAACACAAACTAAAATTAAAATAATATCCTAATCAAAGAGTAAATTAAATAGTTATGGCAAAAAAAGTCAGTGGTGTTTTGGACAAATGTTGCGGACTCGACATTTGTCCAAAATAATGTGCAATGCCCCAACTACTGGATAGTCGACGCTAAAAACTGAAAATACTTGACTATTTTGCTTTGGTCCACTATTTCTCCTTACCCTTCATTCCCCTACTTTCAAGAACAAAATTTTCAACGTCCCCCCCCCCCCCCCTCATCGAATATGAAATCCAATTTAAGTATCAGTAGAATACGTTTTATAATACGTGCAAAATCTGTGCATCACAATATGAACTGACGGAAAACGTAAGTGTTCCTTCTCAAAAATCTGATTTCATTAAACTTGAACTCAAAGGTTGAGAAATAAAAATAAAATTATGTTGGAATTTCTCAAAATTTAACTGTCCACCTCAGGTCTTTACATTATTATGTTTTGGAGGGAAATAACTTAAAGCTGAAACAATTAGTATCTTAGGAAACCACAAAAGTTTGTTACGAGTTTTTAGTGACGTGAGAATCGTCACGCTCTTATTAAGTAAAATTTTTCAAAATTGTTCTCAAACTTATTTTCTTCTTTTATTCATAATTTTTTATTTGTAATTTTTTTCTTTTAATTGCAATACAGCATGTTTTATTATTATTATTATAATTATTTAAGTTCTTTTCTTTCTTTTAGGACAAAGTGGACCTGAATCAAAACCAAATGCTTTCAAACAAATTGTTTCTTAAATCTCAGATTTGAGGTTAACATAGTTAAAAATTGAAATTTGAATTAGTTTCCTAGTTCTTAAAGTTTTTTTTTTACATCAAAAAATTATTTTTAGCTACGGCAATTTTACTATAAGTGAAAATTTAACAGAAATATTACTCATTTTGATTGAATGTTTTTAAATAATCCTTTTAGACGTAGCATTTTCATGAATTTTCCAAATGATATTAAGAAAAACGTAATGATAATTTCAAATTTTAGTCTTTTAAATAACGTTTCAAAATCGTTACGCCTTAGAATTTAAAAACTAAAGTTCCTATGGAAAAAAAACGAATAATTTGTAGCAAGAAGTGAATTACGAAAAAATAAAATATATTTCTTTCTTCCTTTTTATGCTTTTATTTTTTTTTTATTTATTTTTTTTTATTCAAAGTAACAACAGCGATCAGATTATTTTGCTTCTGTGAAGAACGGAAGTTTAAGAGATAAAGAATATCTGAATTACATTTGACAGAAAGAGACTCTTTGATTAAACAAAAGAAGAATCCTCTAAATCTAAAACAATTCGCAGCTTACAAAATAAAGCTTGCACTAATCTTTTTCATCTTTTTGATTTATGATAACGTTTTTTTGGTCATTTTTTTTTTCTATTTCGTACAAAACTGTAAAAACTTTCACTTCAGTTCATTTCTATAAAGGAGTATTTTCTCCCATCCATTCTCCGCGATTCACTCAAAGAAACTATGAAAAAAGATTCAAGAACGTACAAAAAAGGGGCTCTGCGTTAGAGCGAAATTTATCTGTTTTATTCGACGCAAAATTTCTTTGAAAGCACGTCTGTTTGCACATCCTCACTTGGGAGGAATTCGTAAGTGATTGCTGTTTGAGCAAAACTCTAGTAAAACTATGTTCCTCAGAACACTTTTGCGTTGACATGTAAAAAAAAAAAATGTTGCTTGGATTTATGTGTGTTCAGAAGCAAGCCAGTGGAATAACGATTATTTTTCGATGAATATGAACTAGGAGTACGCTTTAGTGTACTAAATTGATTTTTAGTAAACTATTTTTCAAAAAAAAAAATACAATGAAGGATTTACAATGTATTAAAAACAAAATTTACACATTCTCATGTATATGTAATAGCGAATTCACTGATCGAGCAACGCTCCTGACGTCACCAACAATGAAACTCGCGCCACGGCATGATAATTTGTTAATATTTTTTGTTAATGTTTGACATGCAGGGAAATTTGACAAGGCTGAACTGGATCCGGTAACTTAACTATTTTAAAGGTAAGACTCATTTTAGGCGAATGAAGAAACCAAAAATGGATGAACCATGACCAATATCTACTAGAGTTTAGGGTTAATTCACTGGAGTAGGGTTAAAATTTCAAGTATCAATTTAACAACAAACAGGCAGTTGCTTCGTTCAAATATAGACGTAATTTTCCCCCGTCATACCTTGACGGGCGACTTTCTAATGTTTATATATTAGCAAAACGTGTTCATGTAACTGCAATGTACCTACAGCCTGGTTATGCTATTCACAGACAGGAGACAGATTCACACTGATAGGAACCATAAAATACGTTTGAAGAATTCAACACCATTAAATGAAAACTTCATATGCTTCGGTGACAATTATTAAAGCCATTAACAATGAGCGCTTAGTTTCTTTTTTTATGTTTGTTACTTACTTATATCTGTATAACTAGAGAACTAATTGATTTGAAATTTTATTAGAGATATAACATCTGGCGTAATAAAATGATAGGATGAAGATAAAATTTGTATAGCTTATTTATTGTTTCCGAGGATCGAGTCACATAAAAATCATTTAATATCCAGCTGCTTATCACTCGGTTTATTGTATATTTAGAGATTTTTATTTAAAGACTATTTCTTAACTTACCTTTTTTGTCACAACAGTGCCTTTTGCTTCCGGTTTTTAGTTGTTTCCAGAAACAATGAAAAAAAAAATTTTTTTCAATCAATTTAACAAAATAGTTTCGGGGCTAAATTTAAGCAAGCATATATTTTTTCACTATAGTACCTGGGACAAATTGCTTCCACATTCGAGCACATAAACCACTAAAAATAATTAAAAAAAATAAGTTTAGGATTTTTTGATTAAAACATTCAAAAATTGCAATTCATCTTAATATCTTTGTATTTAGGATAATTCTAAAGCAGAAAATAAAATTTAAAGTAAAAATTAAAAGAAGTAGAATCTGTATAGTAAAAGCTATTCGTAGAATGCTGTATACCGCCTATTCCTTCTTCTCTCAATTTTTACTAAAGCAGCAAATAAAATTTAAAGTAAAAATAAAGAGAAGAAGAAATAGGCGGTATACAGCATTTTACGAATAGTTTTTACTATACAGCCTCTACTTCTTCTTTCAATTTTTAATTTTTATTTTATTTTCTGCTTTAGCCTAAATATAAAGATATTAAGATCAGCTTCAATTTTTAGTTTTTCAATCAGAAATCGTATACTTATTTTATTTCATTCTTTGACGAGCGAACCAAGCCGATAGAAGTATTCTTGAATTTAAAAAAAAAACTCATTTTTTAATTATTTTCTTTGAATACTTACAGTTATGACTATAGTTCTATACTATATCAACATAGCTATTAAGATACATTTTGACTCAATAAGGAATTAGGCGTCTGGTTATGAGATGAGATTATCAAGGGAATAGCTTTATTGATTGATGTTCTACAATTGGCTTTCACTTCATGTGACTCCTCTTCTTTTCTCTTCACCAAGAATTCCCTATCTGATAAATGAAGAGGATTATTTCCGTTTTTAGTCGGGGACAAACATTTACTGATGTCTTTCTCGTTTCTGTTTCTTTGAAGGTGGAATCAGTAATTTTAAATGAGAAGCGTTTGATCAGAGAAATATTTTACAATTATGTTTGATAAGTTATGATTTGCAATTTAGAGCAATTTTTACACTATCAAAATACCGAATTGTGTTGATTTTATCCACATGTGCTAAAGAAAGTGTTTTTTTTTTTTTTTTTTTTTTTTTTTGACAGTTATTTGTGCAACTGTTTTTTTTTTTTTTGTGCACAAAAGTAATTTTTGTTGGTTTATTTCAACCGTCAAAAAAGGTACCTAAGCGATTTGTCATAAAAGAACTTAATACTACTATGACCCTTGAAGAGGCTGCATGAGGTAACCGTAGAATGTTACTAAAATTTGATTGTTTTTAACTGTTTTTGAGTTAAAGCAATGACTTCGTTTGGGTCAAATTGATACATCTCCCTTGCAGCAAGTTGATACAATGTAATAGTTTAACTCAACACGTTTTTTAAAAATTTACTTAGTTAATAAATGCTAGAAATGACGAAATAAAAAACTTAAAGGAAGAACTATTTGAAAGAGCGGATTTAAGATAAACTCAGGAGTGCTTATGTCAGTATTAACTGTAAATCATTTTTACGCTCATCATCTAACTCGGTATAATTTAAAAACAGTTTTTGATATAGCCTTTTTAAAAACTTCATGGCTATTACGTCAGCAAAGCATTTTATTCATTTATCAACTTTACCCTCATCGGTTACAATTCATATAATCCGATAAAAAGTGAAAAGATATTCTTTACATGAAAAAACTATTTTAGAGAGGTGTTGAAGTCATTAATCGATATTTAAAAAGATTTGCCGAAATATAGGAATTATTAATAAAATCTTACATTTTAAAATTAGTTATATTAAATTAGTTATATTATTTATTAACTCAGTTATCCTGAAATAGAATGAAGGTTTTAAAACATTTGTAACAGAAGAACGATTAAAGTTAAAAAAATAAAATAAAATAATCTTACACAAAATTCATGTGACACTTGACATCTAAAGTTTTTTTTTTATCGAGTTACTGAATTTAGTTCCGAAATTTTCAAATATTTGGTTTTTGCAGGCAGTAATCCCGTTAATTAAAAAGAAGTGTCTGAAAATATCATTACATTTTCTTAAGTTTGTAATGAATTAATTTGTATTGCAATATTTTCAAAGTGTCCACCATTGGTTACAGTTGCATGTCAGAAGACTCAAACAGTTTTCAAAAATTTCTAACAAAAAATGGTTAAGGTTAAAGAAACAATTATTGCAGAAAATTCATGAAACAGCATTATAAACGTGTCAACTGTTAGCTGCAGTAGCTGTCGGTTGACTCAAACGACTCAAAAATTTTAAAGAAAGATCACTTTAGTTCAATACGTAAACATTTGAGCAACTTCATCACTTCACGTGACAAATCTTAAATGTTTCTCCGATAATTTTCATCTTTTAACCAAATGTTTTTCTAAAATGCCGCGCAACAACAAAATCTCCTAGTTCTCGAGAAATTTGAAGGAAGAATCAGTGTCAAATGTATAATCATTCCACTAAAAACTTTTCCAGAAAATATCTAGTTTCGGCTTCCAATTAAATGGGATTGAGGTGAAAATTAGATAATATTGCAGTTTAAAATTTTGTAAAGATATAATTTTCAATCAGTTTTTAACGAATTTATGGGCTTATTGATTGCAGCACCATCTGTTATAAATATTTTGAACTAAAGTTAAGAAACCTGGAAGGATGCATTTATACCCTGTCATATAAAGTTACCGGACAGAATGGTTTTTTTAACCTCCACCATTTTCCTGTTATGCGTATTTGAAAACAGTTTTTTTTCCAGGTCACATTTTATCTTTGTATTCTCTAGGATATACAAGATGGCATACCTATTGGCCCTATATTGCTATGTTTGGTGAGTGGGCAGACGGTAGAAAGTGGCTGTCTAGAGGACTGAAATGAATGTACCCAGATCTAAATTTTTCAGGGAAATATTCAGAGAAGTCTCCTTGTTAAAGTTCTATATTATTTTTAAAAAATGACGTATAGTAAGCACTCATCTTTTTTATTTTCGAAGCAGAGCTAGAAAGTCTGACCTCAGTCCTGGTACTAAAAATTCTCAATCCGCTTGTATTATTGAGCACTGTAAATAAAAATGACTCTGTTATTACCTCGAAGTTTTCTTCCACTAGTTAAATGTTAAACAAAGTAATATATACTTTACACCATGTTCTTTCACTCAAAATTTGAAAATTAAAAATACTGAAAATATTTACATAAAAATATACGAATACAATTTGCACGTAATGTATAAAAGTATTCTTAGGGAAAAGAATTATGATTTATTAGGTACTGAATGCAGCCATTTATGTTCTGAGGGCAATATAGCGTAACAAGTAACTCTTATGAGAACCCGCTCAATGCAAATGAACCATTTTCTTTAATGGCCACTAATAAATAAATGGACTCATTGTATCCGATGAACTCCAGCACTAATGCAAGTGTCCCTTTTAGTGCTATTAAAGATAGTTGCCCTTGTAAAAGGATAGTGCAACTTGTATACAAAAGAGGTTTCTATCAAATATTCGCGAAGTCCATTTGCGATATGGGGTTCGCAAACACTTGTGTCTACAACAATGTAATCACGGGAATGGATTTTATTTGATTAGGATAATGATAAAGTAATTTTTGACAACGTGACCATCATTTCATATTGAAGTTTATTCTCAACAGATCTTAGGATTTTATAGATCAAAAATATTTTGTGATGAACTTACTTGTTTCGTTACTTATTTCAAAGTTAAAACAAGGTTTGAAAAAGAAATCACTGTCTGTGTGAATCAATTTATTTTTTTCAATTTTATAATGCTTTAAAAAAATATAAAGAAACCTGTATTTTTTGTTTTTCTAAACTATCTGGTGCGGTAATCTAAAAAAAAAGCAATGCAAGAAAACAATCGTTTGAATAATTGTTATACCATGAAACAAAAGTTTTTATGCAGGGAAACTATTGCTGTAAATTCGCAAAAATGCGCAATACAGTTATAACTTTCAATATCACATTTCCTAAATTAACATATTTTTTGTAAAAGCAAGAAACTTAGTATTGTAGAAAAACTAATTTTTCACAAAATGAAAATATCAGATCCTATACATGAGAAAAATTAATCATTTATTTTTTTTTTACAAATTCCAAAATAAAGAACACTGGCAAGATAAGTATCATACTTAAGGGAGGGTGGATTGTAATCCAAATTGTGCATATAATTACACGTTAAACATAAAAAATATACTAAATGCTTCGAAAACGAATCTATAACAGTAAAGGAAAAATAATAAAAATAAAAGAAAAAATTATATTGATTAAAATTCGCTCAGATGTAATTTCAATCATTTTATTAAAATTTGTATTTTTTTAAATCTAATTTTAAGAAGATGAAATGAGAATTGAAAACACTTTCTAAATTCATTCAATTGGTATTCTCTATGATACAATCGAAATTGC
Organism: Uloborus diversus; assembly: GCF_026930045.1. Taxonomy (NCBI): domain Eukaryota; kingdom Metazoa; phylum Arthropoda; class Arachnida; order Araneae; family Uloboridae; genus Uloborus; species Uloborus diversus. The sequence continues at coordinate 91,959,836 of NC_072732.1, read as the reverse complement.
CAGAATCGCCTCACAATTAATAAACAAAAAAAAAATCAGAATTGTATTTGCTAATTAATAGGCAGGAGGAGAGCTGACTTTACTAACATTTTTTAGTAGTTAATAGTATACATAAAAAATAACAGTCAATAAACATGAAAAAATTGAATTTGCTCTAGCCATAAAGCATCAGATTATGTGCTAGAAAAAAAAATTAACTATATTTCTAACCGACATAGCAACTTTAAAGAATTTTAATTTTGCATAGAAAACTTCTTCTTTTGATTAGTATATAAACGGTAAATGCGGTAAGTGCATTTTTACCATATTTGGGAAATAATGATAGAGGAAGGTTGCCGTCATTGAACAACATAAGAGTTTTCGATTTTTTTGGAAAAAAAATCCACTTTAATATCATGTTAATTGTAGGAACAACTTCTCAGTATATTTCTCTTTTAATAATAATAGTCACGTTTATAATCAATGTACGCAATAAATAATGAAAATTAAAAGTAAATATTTTAGCATATGCTCCATCCATGACACCCGTTTGCTATTGATGGACCATCGAGTTTCCATCGATGGACCACATTCTCAAATTAAAAAAGCAATGCGTAACTTACAGGCGATTAATAAAACTACAAATTTATAGAAAAAAAGATTTATTTTCTAAAATGTTTTTTTTTTTTTTTTTTTTGAACAACAGGAACATAAAAGAACCCCAGAACTCACACAACACACAGCTGTTGTCATCACACCTCCTTCATCACTTGATATCTTCCCAACCTTTGCATCACCCTTCCTAATATCTTTGCAAGCTCTTTTGAACTGTTGGGAGTTTCGTTAAATCCATTTTAAAAATTTTCGTTCCACGCAAGATTGTACTCGCCATCTAAAATGTCAAAGAATTAATTGGCCATTTTATTACTGAAACCAGAAGCTTAAGTCTAAAACTAACAGAAAACATAGTACTAACATACTTTTTGTTTTAATTAAATCTGTGGGATATGTTATTTTTCTCAGTCTCCTAAAAAGCCAATTCCCACAGTTTTTCGGACGTAATTCCAAAAACGTCTTCTCTAGTTTCAAAATAGGAGTCATTGTATATTTCTATTTCGGGGGGCTTACCTCTTAAACTTCTAATAAGTAGACTACCGTAATAACAACCCGTTTTTTTTTCTTCCATGCGACTGTTTAAAGTTTCTTTCAGGACTCTATATTACTGGCAAACTTCGTTAAGATCCATGCCACCATCTTTGTAAGCTACTATAGCACGTTACATGCTCTCACATGTCCGCTGGTCATATTTTACTAACTTTTGCATTTTTCTTGAACGGCAAAAATATTTGAAATTGTATTATGATGTTATATATTTTTAATCAATTTTATAAAAAAAATGAGGTTTAATTATAAAAAAGTAAGAAAATTTTAAAGAATAAACCTTTTTCATTACTATCATATTTATTTTAAAACAATTGAGCAATTTTGAAAGAGGTAATTGAACTGAAGTTACAACAATATTTGCGATTTTAAATCAATGAACCACTGTGTCCATTGGACTATTCATGGTAACACCTAGTGGTCCAATGATAGCAGCTACGTCATTTTGAATGTTTTCGTTGGTGTTACTGCCCTGACGAAATGAGGAAACATGAAGTATGAGGAATTGTACTTTAAAAGACATTCTTTTAAGTCAATGTTCAAGTTTAATTGGTCAGTGATATTCAAAGTATGTTATAACTAATTGAAAATTTCTATAATTAATAAGAAAATGGTAGAAATCTTATCTGACCGATTAAAAATATCATGAAGTAATTTTAGCTACTTGATGACTCTGCAGTAGACGGTTTTCAGACAAAGAAAAGTACTAAAATTGATTACGTGTCTGCACAAACTTTGGTACTACGGGAAATATCTTAGTGATCTAGTCATGGAAACCGGTTCATTGACGGCAACCTTCCCCTAATTGTGTTTTAAATTAATACTGCCTAGAAAGATAAGACAAAGCTGGATGATATCTTTGGAATTTTAAAAATAATAGGAGTAAGTAAAAACATGAATTAGAAATTCTAGATTGTGCAATAATATTAAATTCCCGATTCTTGAAAGCAGGTTTAGTGACAGATATTGGTGAAACGAAGCATAATAAAGTCATTATAGGGTTCACAAATTTTTAAGAATTTCAATTAAAGAAAAACCTGAAATCGGTATTAATAGGGGCGTGAAAAGCAGAAAAAAATTAAAAAACAAACTCATGTTGACGGGCATTTATATGAATAGAGAACTTAACGTATACACATAAGGATTTGTTATTTATTTGGGGTTTTTGCTATCGAGTTGCAAAAATGCGTATATATATATATATATATATATATATATATATATATATATATATATATATATATATATATATATATATATATATATATATATATATATATATATATATATATATATATATATATATATATATATATATATATATATATATTATATATATATATATATATATATATATATATATATATATATATATATATATATATATATATATATATATATATATATATATATATATATATATATATATATATATATATATATATATATATATATATATATATATATATATATGTATAAACCTAAGAAAAATACATTTTGTTGAAACAAAGAAGTATAATATGGTAAGAATATGAGTTAGCTTACAAAATCCTAATCTGTAATTTTATTCCAACTCTGACAATATTAAAATTACAACAGAATAAAAATACTACAACTCTATAGAACACAACACTATTTTTCATCCATCTATGCATTGAAACACTGTATCAGAGAAAAAATATGGTTTATACTTTTTCTTTAATAACCTGTCAGCAAGCTTTTGTAAATTAATTTTTAAATTTTCCACCGTTCCGCACACCATACTTATTCATTTTTTTTCACTTCACTTAATTTAAAAACTTATTTGCTTTTAATTTTCGTGGATTTTTTTTCCTAACTTCGAAGATAAATGATTGCCTAAAGCACTTTTTTTCAAAAAAAAAAAAAAAACACCACAGACACTGAATTTTCACATAGTTTTTAAGCAATCTGAAGATTTACTATTGTCAGACATAATAAACGTTTCCGTAGATAACTTACAGTTGACATATTGCCATTAATAATAAAGAGAAGCAGATGAAGGAAGATTTTTATTGCTATTATTCCCTAAAATAAATTTATTGAAAAAGAAAAAAAGAAAATCCTAGTCAATATTTTTAAAAAAATGAAGAAAAAAGGTTTGAGCCCGGCCCCTTACTAAAATATTTAACAACAGCGTTTAATAATTTCAATTACTTATCAAACAGCTTTACGAATTTTAAAATGATATTTAGAAAATGCAGATGTAATATATTAATGTGAAAGCAATAGTAGTATTTTGACACTGCTGAAAAGAAACATTTAAATGACTTAGAACCATGTTTCGCCAGTTTTTTATAGCTCATTAACACACTTGAGTTGAACTTAGTTTTCTTGATCAAGATTAACAGCACACAACATTGATATGACTGATAATTTTCAATACATCAGTTGAATATCATGGACACTTAGAAAGTTTTAATTTGTAAATCGGATAGCGTAATGTCATAAGCATAGTTGATGATGTAGATAAGGATAACATGGTCTGTCTAATAAAAATTTACTTTGAAACCAGTATGATACATTAACCGGTCATACGTATAAGTCGTATGGGTATGTAGATATGATAAATATTTTTCACTTCTAATGATTTTATTCAGTTTGAAATCTATGTATGAGATTAAAGCAGAATAAGTTGGGTACAAAAAACATTGGGTGAGTGGAAACAAACTCTATTACCATATTAGTGAAAATTTTTACAATTAATCAAACTTTTGATGAGTGAAGAATAGGTAATATATATAGGAGGTGTTTTGTGAGCTAGGCGTGTTTGTAAACATTTATATAGGCATAGTCATTGCTTGAAAATGATAATGTGAGAAAAGCCGTTTTTTAAAGCTCAGTGATCTTACGTTTTCCTCACCAGCAGGTCTACAAATGAGACATATCTAGTAAAAACTAGTTTTTCCTTTCATATAAGGTTGTTAAAAATATTTATTTATGTTTTTCACGTTCCCAGTTATTTTTACCTGCAATTAAGGTGTTCCCAACACCCCACAAATACTGTACTCTGAGATAAATGGAAGCATCTAAGGGCTTTTTTTTATGTGGAAGGTTAAATTTTGATGTAATATACACTTTTTTGTGGGTTTTTCGCAAAATGTGCAAATAATGAATTTTTTTTGAACGATCTTTCTTTTAAAACCATGTCTGACTACATTTGGAGAATTCAGTGGTTTGCATGCAACATGCGGACCAAAGATTTTTTATTGTTGGTGCAGAACTTCTTATGCTCCGAAACGGGTTGTGTGTAGTGCGATTATCAACTACAACAACCTCATAGGAAAATAAATTGTATATTCCTATTTACCCGTTTGTCAAAGCGGTGAAAGGAAACACACTACATTAAATGGAAACATGACTTCACTCTTCAACAAACAGTGATAAAAGCCACATTTTTCAAATTTAGTTACGTTCAGACACAGTAGTCTTTAAAACAATGAACAAAATGTTACGTCTAAATACTTTCAAAAGAAAAAGAAGAATCTAAAGTCGAAACATTGAAATTATACTGCTATGGGCGGCGAAAAGGCAGTAACGCAAATTTTTATTTTTTATTCTTGTTCATTTTTGTCTTCTGTTGTACATTATCTTCATTGCAGAAGCTTGCTTATTGACTTCCGCTGAAAAAAAACAGCGTGAAAAAAGTCTAATTCTAACATTTTCCTATTATTGGTATTGAATCAAAACGCGTTTCTTGAAATATCACAAAAATTCCTTCTGCAGATACTGCCATTTACCCACCCATGGCAGTATATTACCTTTACCCCAATTTTCCCTTATTTGTTTTGCACTATTCGAATTCACCTTTTTCACGCAATGTATGAGACCGACATATAGAAAATCAGTAAAAAAAAAATACAAGTAGTTAATTTTGCATGAAAGAAAAATTATGTTAAAAAAATAGTTAATAAGACTCGCTAAAAGTAGAGCCCATCTTTCAGTTTCAAAGTCAAATAAATGATCTTGAAAATGTAACAATCCTCTTACTAAAATGTCAGATTTAATGCAATGGATGAAGCAAGCAATGCAAATTAGTTTAATGGTTTATCCTGGAATAACTTTACCTTCAAACGTGCCGATCCTATTCAAACAAATGTTGTCCTTTAATGTTCTTTAATGAATAAATAAGGACAATAGAATTCTAATTCAAGTGACTGGGTGTAAGTTCCTTTCGCCTTTACAGAATCCATTATCACGGTCAGAACAGCCTATGGCTTATATTGAAAAGAGGTGTTAGGTCCAGCTTTGAAAGTAATGTTGGAAAACTTTACTCGCCGTAGAATTCAGGTATTAATTTTATCTCTTTACGAATGAGATGGATTAACTAAGAAAATCTTTAATGCCATATTTTTTACTTTTATCATAAGTAAAAATAAATAATAGTTACTTGGATTCGCTCCTGTTACATTAAAGACACATTTTTGGCAATCAATATAAAAACATAAACTTTTAAAAGAAGAGCAAAATATTTTCGAGGAATGATAAAAATACTTATATTATTTCACCTCTGCTTATAATGGATAATAATATACGAATAACGAAAAAAAGATGAAAATAATTCTTTTAAAAATGCAGCTTTCATGAATTTCAGTCTTTGTGCCGCGAAGGATCATATGACTCACTGTACAGCTTTTATTACTTGTGAACGATCTCCTGAAATAATATCTAGAAGTTATTCGAAAGTTGTTTTAGGAAAGAAATTTCAATCAAGGCTAAAACAGATTCAACAGCTACTCATGCCTTCTGATGTATCAAAATTTTTATAATTATTGTCTTTAGTTCATTAGTTCATTTTTTATGTTCATTTTTTATGGATTTTTTTCCTTTTAATGTAATTATAATTCTCATTTGATGGATTACTTTTTTTAAAAACTAAACATTAAATTTTAAACTTTAGCAATGTTGTTTTTGATAACATTTGAAGAGTCACTATGCTTTTTTTTTCACAAAAAATGTTGAAAAAAGCCCTGTAATACGGAAAATTATCACCCTTATCCGGGCTTTTGTAAAATTTCGTGGTTCAAAATAAAGTTACAAAATTTTTTTGCTGAAATGTATCCTTTCATCTCAATACAATAATATGTGCAAAATCGTAATTAAAAAAAAAAAAGATATTTGTGATAAAATGTATCAAAAATGTGTGTATTATATGTTTTTTTAAAATATCTTATTGATTAACTATGTAGTCAGTTATCTCATTTAGCTTAAATTAAATAACTTTGCAATTTCGTATTACAAGCAAATGATTGAACTTCTGCCATTTTGTAAAAAATCAGTAATGTGATTTTTCAATATTTTGTTTTCCAACCATCAATTTTTTTATTTCATCATTCTTAAAGATTATGAGCGCTGTCATAAGAGAAAAGCTAGACAAACTTAAAATTATTTTTTCATTAGAAGTTTTCACGTCGGAATGAAAATTCCCATTCATTTTTCTGCTCAAAAAAGATTCAAACTGATCGAATTGCTTTTAGTGAATGCCGTTTTTCTCTTTTACCCCAATCCTTTCAAATAATTAGTTACCGATGATAAAGAAGTTCCATAATCGATTATGACACCACATCTTTTAAGAGCCTTTTGTGCCCCATACCATTCATTTAATAAATCTTTCTTCGTTTGTATCGATTCCCACCAAGCAAGAAAAAAAACGTTGATCAGAAGTAGTTGCCTTTAAGAAATATTTTATGATAAGAAATAGAACTAAATAACACTACGAAAACATTCTGTTAAGTAAATAATATTCCATATTTAGGCTTGCTGGAGAGTAAATGATTACCCGCTTTTTGCTTATGACTCATAAGTTAATACCTTATTTAACAGTCAGTGAAGATCTTAACAAAGTAGAGTTTAAACATGTTTTAATAGAACAAGCACTACTACATAATATTAACTACACATCATGCAACACACACACAAAAAAAAAAAAAAAAAAAAAAAAACCGTCATATTTGACTCCTTCTTCACTTCGCTTCTTAAGAAGACCCTGTTCCATTTAGGAGATATACTATTATTAAATGAGTGATAAAAAATACTTGATTGAAACGAAACTTCGTGTATATATTAGGTGCATTTAATCTTTTGAACGAACGGCAACTATAAACATTTAAAAATATGTATAAACTGAATCAATTCGTTCAATAAATGTCGATGAATTGCGCTTAAGAAAAAGTAACATTTTGAATGTATAACCTAAAAATACTAATTACAGAATTTGAATTAAGTACTACGTTCACTTCATTGATTAATTTATACGTATTTTGAAATCTCACCCGATTTTTTAAAAAATAATTTTTTGATACCTAGAAGGTGTTTGATAGGAATAACACCGAAATCTGCTACAAATCATATGCATTATCTTACAATTAAAAATATTCTTTGTTTTTTATTCTGAATTCTTTCATTTAGAAGCAATATTTTAACTTAAAGACAAAAACAAAAAACAAACAAAAAACATTGAGACAAAATATGTTTGAATGGAAATTTTTTTTTCCTACACCACAAAATTGTTGGAAACTTCAAATTCGACTTCAACCATTATTTTTGATGAATGATTTTTTCAATGTAAATTCGCGAGACATTTTTTTTCGATAAATGAAATAAGCTAAAAATATTATAGTTTCTTATTTCTTACAGACTTGTACTACTAAAAATCCAAGAAGGATTTAAATCATGCATTCTGCCATAAGCAAGTATGTTTACAAAATAAAAAAAAAATAGCTGACTATCTACCAGTGTTTACAATATTAATTTACAAGAAACTTTCCAGGAACCCATGACCCCATGCATCAAAAACAGCAATGGAGTTACTGAAACTGAAACCGTTAGTAAAATGAAGAAAAATAAAGATTATCCGAGCTGTGAGCCAAATAAATGACAAATGAGAAAATAAGCTTTAAGATTTAATAAATTTATGTTTGTTAATTACTCTAGTTAATTCTTCGAATCACAACATTATTTGCATCATCAATAATGAGCTTAAAAGTTTTCGGTCGGGTGAACAGCTTAACTTGCAAAACGTATTGCAAAATAATTTTTTGATTTATGATCTGAAAACATCATTTATTTAAGTGAAGTAACGAGGAGTTGTTTAATTTTTAAATGTATGTGACAACTTCGCGTAAAAACGAGAAAAATATCTCATTTAAAAATAACATACAATTTTCATATCCTTTCTCATATATTTTTAACTGAATAGTCAGCATAAATTACATGAAATAAAATAATGCTCATGTCTGACATTAATGTATGATTTTACGTTTAAAGAAATATAATAACGATCACAAGTAGAAAAAAAAATGTTTTGCTTAATTACATCCAGTAAGTTGCCTACTTAATTTTTTTACAGATATAAAGCAACGATTTGAAACTCAATTTATAATTACATTAAACAATATTTTCATGCCTAAATTCTAAAGCTCTTTTACTTCATCTGAAAAATAAATTGACCTTTTTTACTCTTTTAAGTGTTTAAAAAATACTTGGAATAAAAATTTTATGGGATTAAAAGCATTTTCTGTTTTTATTTCATTTACATTCCTTAAGTTACTTTATCTGTTCAGATACCTGCCCCTTACTTTCACTTTTTAATTTGTTGCGAAAAAGAATATTAAATAATAGTAATTATAAAGGAAATTTTGTTAATAAAGATAACAAATTAATTTCAAAGATGAACTTAGCAAACATAAATTTGTGGATTTTAGCCGTTTTATACCCTTAGAATGATGCAGGTTTTTTAAGCTTTCTTTAATACTCGACAAATCATAAGTTAATATATTTTTGGTAATCTTCAAAGTTATATATTGTGTTATAAACGGAGTTTTAAGACCGAAATGTGAGCGTTTTCCCCAAAAATATGTGGGTGGTTTCAAATGTTAATAATTCTTATGTTGCTATTTAACAGTTATTACAAATTTTGCAAAATTCTTGGTTAAAAACAATTGCTTAGTGAGTTAGAAAATAAATCACTACTATCATATGGGTTGCAAAATTAACAATAAATGAACTTCTTTTATGGCAGGGCTGTTTAAAATTAATCCCCCCGCATCTGTCGGTAGTTAATTTTACTCATTCTAATTGAATTTTTTTATTTGAAAATAATATTTAAGTGCATACTGTTCAGAGCTTTAACTAAGTGAATTTAGTTTGTACGTCAAAGCAGGGTACATATAATTATTGTAAGGATCACGAGACAATCTACCGTTTAGATTCAATATTGCATTACAAAATTGTTAACGTAGTTAGATCTTAACTAAAAAACTACTCTGGTGTCGAAATTCATCCAAAATCTTGAATTTCATAGCTCAGCGACATATTAAAAATCACTAAAATTGTTACAGCAATTATCGACTTGCTACAACAGATAATTACAAAGCTCTCTCGCAAGATGGGATGATTCACAAAGAATTTGATGAACCTTTTTTTTTGGGGGGGGGGCTTGCTTAATATCGCACTTGTGAAAGATCAACTACTGAAAATTGAGGTCTCGTGTGCAGAATGAAATCCTTCTTCGCCTGTTAAAATGCGAAAACGTTTTCCTTATGCTTCTAACTTTTTTTAGGGTCAATCCATTTGAAATCAATCAAAAAGAATAAAATTTGTTGCTCGACACTATAGATTTTAATAATTTTTTATCTGTTATAATCTTCTTCAAAGTATATCTTCATCAGCTGATTTAAAAAAAAGCAGTTATTTTTTTTAAAAATTGCGTATGCTCCTGTAGTGCAGTTAAATACCGTTACGCCGAATTTCAAGGGACAAAAAGTTTTGTTCGTTGCTACGAGAATTTCGTTGTATGGAATTTCAATTAATGTAATGCAGTTAAATGGAGGAATAAACATTTAATTCGCTGAGACGGGTGTTCCGTTTAATAGGTTTTCACTTTAATGGAATTTTACTGCAACTTTTATGCATATGGAAATATTTCCCTCCATGCTGTTTAATCAACCAAGTTGCTTCAGTTTAAAGAAAAACATCAAATAAATCAATGCACGAGAAAAGAACTAAAAAAAAAAATATTTCTTAAATTCTTATACGGAGAAGATTTGGACTGCAGTTATTTAGTACGGTTTTCCCCTCAATTCAACTTTTAAAGGAAACAATTTAAATACACTTATTAATCCATATCCATAACTTGTGCCGGTTTATGGCAACAATCTCATTTAAGATATATCTTCATCATCTGATATAGAAGCATTTAAATATTTAAGATGCTTGCATTGGCACCTGTAGTGCAGTTAAACGCCGTTACAACAAACATCAAATGACCACATTTTTTCTTCTTTTTTTTCGTTTTTACGAGAATTTCGTTGAAAAATAATTTAAACAATATAATGAAGTAAAAGTGGCACTAAATTTTTATTTTGCTGAACCGGATATTTCGTTTAATTGATATTCACTGTAAGATTTTACTGAATACAACATTTATGCATACGAAAATATTTCCCTCCATACCGTTGAATCAACCTTGTTGCTTTAGTCTTAAAAAAAAATTTAAAAAAAAAATAAAAAAAAAAAATAAAAATAAAATCAATTCTCGAGAAAAGCCCTTTAAAAGATCTTTTCTTCTAAAGAACGTCCCTTTTTACATTAACAGTATTTAAAGATAACTGAAATATTCTTTTCCAGAAAAGTTTTGTAAATAAGCTTATTACTCGCGATTAGATATCGCTTCATAGTCAAAATTTAAAACTGGGAGGAATAATTTTCTCTTACTTAGCTTAATTGGTTCATTTAAGCCAAAGCCTTGCAGCACTAATTATCATATTTTACAACTCCAGAGAAATTTAAAAAATAATAATGAGCGGTCAATTAGAAGGATTTAGTCTTCTTAAACGCTGTCAGAGAAGGAATTTTTCTAATGAAGTTTTTATCTTCATTTCTGAATTCTTCTTTTTTATCCGACACACCACAGGACTAATTAAATTATTAAAACTCTTGAATTAAAGCTTACATTTTAGTCTTTATTATAATTTTCCTTTGTGTTTTTTTATTTTCTCAAAAAATATCTGTAGAATTACACACTTATTTCAAACTAGTAATTACACGTCAGTTTGTTTTATAGTGTATAGTTTAAGATTTTATTCAAGAAAAATTTCTTCGTATATATTCAGTCTGAATAATACACAGGATCTAGTATTTTGAAGTGAGGGAAAGGGAGTGGGGCTGAAAATAAAGTGGCGGGTAAAATATTTCCACAGATACAACACCGTCTAGCTTGCAATATTTAATTCAGGGGCGGATGCAATGGGAGGGTCATGGGGGTCATAATCCCCCAAAACATCGACAGTAGTGTCGGTCCACATTTTGTTCAAGCACTTGATGAATAAATGTGAACGATTTCTGTGATAAGAAATACCAATGTCAAATAGCACGAATTGCAGATTATTGCAGATACGTGTTTCGGTAATACAAGGAACGCCTTTTTCAGTGCGAAAGAAATGAGCTTATGGATGAAAAGACATCCTTTTTTCGAATGCCTTTTAAGCCATGGGGCTCATGATTCCCCTAAACCGTCGACAGTAGTGTCCGCCTTTATTATGCTCAAACATGTGATGAATAAAACGTAAAGATTTCATTAATGAGAAATAACAACGTCAAGTAGCACAAGTTTCAGATTACTGCAGATACGTGTTTCGGCGTTACAAGGAACGCCTTTTTTAATGCAAAATAAATGAGCTTATGGATGAAAAGACACATTTTTTCGAATGTCTTTTCAACCATAAACTCATACGTAATTGCATAAAAGTAACGTAAATGAAAAAAAAAAAAAAGTCTTGTACGACACGGTTGCAATATAACAGTGCGAAGTAACCGTGTTATACGAGGAACACCTGTATTTATAAAAAATAATGAAAATATCGCAACAATAACGAAATAGTAGGGAAATGTAAAGTGCAGTCGAACCTGTTTAATGGAATAGGCATTTTGCCACGAAAAAATATTCTAATAAGCGGGATATTCCATTAACAGGGATCAAAATAACCCATTACATTTGTTACATTGAAAATGTATCAGATTAAGAGGGATATCTTTTAACTGATATTCTAATAAGGAAGCTCGACCATATCGTGAAAATAAATCTTCAAATTCACGAAATAGGAATAAATATTTAAAGCAAGTTATGTTATTGGTTAAATGAGTTTTAAGTATGACATACAACTTTCAAAATGGAAACAAAATGAGTAGGAATGTTAAACATTGATGCGAAAACAAATACATTCTTGCAATAAATCAGAACTGCTAAATCATTCAGGAAGAAAGTTTCACGCTTTTCTTGATTCAAAATCATTCATTTAAAATATCATTTCTGTAAGGGTTTCACAAAGTGCCTGAAAGATTTGACGCAAAGTTCCAATGGATTATGCAGTGTTCGCAAGAATCTGTTTTCTGAAGAAACAGCGTTCCAATAATTCGAAAACGAGGATTTAGTTTCTAAGGACTCTTTTGTAAGCTTCCTCATTATTGTTTCAAATGTGTTTAGTAAATTGGAAGCGACTTTAAGTCAAATAAACGGTGTTAGGATTTCATTACATTTGTTTATTCATTAAATGCCATTAACGTTTTCATCTGTCCAAGGAGATCATGAGAGTGACTTTAAAATAATCTCAGCTTACTCATAAACCAATTTAACTCTTTTGAAACTCAGAGTTGGAATCATTGTGATGAAAGGGAGCATTGATTTAAACACTTTGTTAGTACGAATGATACACTAAGTAAGTATTATAAATCAATTTTGGGGAAAGCAATAAGTTTTCTTCTGTGATGTATTTTATTTTCTTAAGCATTAATTTTGTTAATCATTTTGAATATAATTTTCGTTTTAATGATGATGACAAAATTAATAATTTAAATAGTAATAAAATTAGCTGTAATACTAATAATATTTAAAGTAATATCGTTTGAAAATCCAAATATCTCTAAGATCTAGAATGAATGAAAATAGTTGCATCTCGATAAACATTTGCGTAAAAAATATAAAAAATCAGTCCCTTCTTTTGCTTAGATATTTTAAAGCTTGAGTTTATGAAAAGAAGCAGCTAAAAAGAAAGCAATGAAAAATGACTTCTAAATTAACATAGCTATGCTGTAAAAAATATGTTTTGAATGTTAAAAATGTATTGAGATATTTATGCTGATATTAAAAAAGCGATAATGCAATGAGAGATTGTAGGCTGACATATAACTTGCATTAAGATTATTTTTTTGACTGAAAACACTTTTGATTTTTCTCATAGCTGTATTTATTTTATTTTGTGTATTCATATTCAAAAATAAAAGTTTTTAAACATATCTAAAGCAAAGGACCATAATGAAAATTACTTGAATTGGTGAGCGTAACAAACTTTTTATTGAAATTTTGAAACTGGCTAGTAAAAATGACGCATTTTATGATCATTATTATAAATAAAACTTTGATTTTAAAATATATGTATTGTTAACATTTTGAAGTTAAATTCGTTGTTTTTAATGTAATGTACCGTTTAAGTTTAGGCGGAGAATTTCACAATACTAGATTCGAATAACTCTACGAAGTACAAGTTTAACAAATCCAGTAGCAGAAAGTGTTTGCTGACTGGGATGTCAACTTTTGTAAAATAAGCATTTGTTGTCAAATTGATTTACAGCCTTTGTGTAGAAGAGCAGCCCGTTATTCTGAATGATCTTCAATTCCAAATACAGTCTGACCACCAATAATATGGAAAAGCAAACTTTCGGGTCATAGACGGAAATGGACGTATCTATTAGTTTACAGGGGTGGTACTTTGTTCGTCACAAATATGTGCTTTTGCTATTTAGACGTGTTGTAAAACTAACAATTTGTTCACCGCCAGATTTTTTTAAAACTATATTTGATCTAAATTTTTACTACAAAAATTAAGCAGTTTTTTTACAGCGTAATTTTAAGCTTACCATTTTGCTTTCATTTTAACGGACTAAATGAAAACATTTTATTTCCTTTTGAAGCTTCCATAGAAAATCTTCTTGTTTCCAGACATTTTGTTTTTTTCAAAAAATGCAATTAATTAATATGACGCACCTCAGTGACATTATAAAAAACGCGTGCATCGAAATTCCATCGCTATTTTCCTTTCTCCCCTGCTAGATTCATTCAGATGGAATTTTCTTAACATGGCCAATTGCCAAATTCCATATTTCTCGTGGTCAGACTGTATTTTATTTCCATTCTTCAGATGAATCTAGAGCAATAAGGCATTTATATTACAAATATCTTTAGATAGTCTACTCTCATTTGGAAATACGATTGAAAGTATCCTCAAAAGTATGTGATAATATTGGTTTTTCTTCAAGATGCATGAGAAATCGCAATCTTAATTAGTAATGCTTGTAAATTTCTTGCATCCTACCTTTAATAAAAATCCGGGAAAATTAACCAGCACTTCAAATATCGTTAGCCAAGATTCTCTGAATGCATCGTAATTAAAAGTAATCGGGTTTCTTAAGAAACTATATATGTACATTATTAAAGTTTATATGGATGCTTCTGCAAATAAACGAAAAAATTTGGATTGCGATAGTTTTAAAAAAAAATGCCTACTTTCTTTCAAGGTAAGGAATATACTTTAAGATAGCAGAAATAAAACAAGACACCAACATAGCCTGAATTTTTGGATTTTCTCGCCTTTTTGTATTTGCGTTTTTCGTAGAACATGTAAATGACATAATGGATACTCAAGTAATATTTTTGAGTATGAAAACTGGAAGAATGATTTATAGTTAAGGTGTAGTAGTTAATAACATATAATCATTGCATTTGAGTGCTATTACTTCCTATAAGTATTCATGTAAACTGTGTATGTGTCTAACTACGTATATAGTACATGTCGCTCATTTGGAAGAAGAGTGCCACAACAAGAAGAAATGAAATTTTACAGGAGAAGCGTTTGAAGTTCAACTCTTCAGAAAATTTGCTGTAAAAAAAAGGAAATTTGATGTGCTCTCCTGTAATTAATATTAGAACAAAAAAGCTGTCCTTATTTTTCAAAAAACGTAACGTTTTTTGAAGCCCTTTAAGCGAAAAAAAAAAGAAAATTAAGAATTCCGTATTGTGGCACTCTTCTTCCAAACGAGCGATGCATCTATGCACTGATCTATTTAATTAGTCATCAAAAAAAAAAAATGCTCGCAACATTAACACATTTGGGAAACGTTTAATAACTGCTTACAATGGTAGTTGGGGGAAAAACACAGTTAAATTCAATTCTAATAAAACAAATCGAATTTCTGAAATTTTTTATATTTAGTAAGTTTAATTTTGTACATTAATACAAAAGTTGCAGACTCATGTTTGATCTAATTAACATGTGTATGCTCTTAGGAAGTATAAGAAAGCAAGTGCCATTACTAACTTTCAAGAGATTTATCAATATCGTTTGAGATACAGTTGAACTTATGAACGGACAGTAACGGTATTATTTACGGTATTATTATGATTTCGAAGGCATGATTCGTAGAAAGTACTTTTATAGAACCAAGTTAATGTTACTGCCCGTTCATAAGTTCAACTGTATCTCAAATGATATTGATAAATCTCTTGAAAGTCAGCCTTTGAAAATTGATTTATACTGCTGGTGAATGATGAAGAATAAAATAACCTTTTTTTCCCCCCTTTTTTTTACAGAAGTAAAAAAAAGTCATATAAATAAAAAAAAATAATCATATTTTTGCGGACATTTTTGTATAAGGGATAAATGGAACCGGTAACCAACACGTACATAAGAAAATAAATGGAGATAAAGTTTTTTTCAGCAAAGACATTTGCGATCACAAATCGCGATTCTATAAACTTCTTGATAATCTCCTAAGTTAATATTTTTCTACTATTTCTACCTTCCTTTGCCAATTGTACTTAATCTTAGGAACCAGTACGATAAACGTAAATATATTTTTTTTCATCATCAATTTCAACGCAGTTGGTAGAACTGAAATATTTTACTCTTTTCTTTTTCTTTCTTTCTTTTTTTTTTTTTTTTTTTTTGAGGGCAATTAAACAGAAAAATATCGCCATTTTAAACAGAAATAAATGTATAAGTCTAGCCAGTCAGATAAATATAAGTCAGAGTTAGTCTTCAATAAAAAGAACGAATTTAGTAGTCTAAGATCTTACTGCAACTTTCTACCCCAATTTGTTTTTTCAACCAAACACAATGATATATAACTATGATTAATGTGTGTTTTTCAATTTTCATTTCATATGCTAAAAGCTGCTTAACTTAGTGTTAGAGGAAAAATATATTCTTAAAAGTTGATGTTATTTTTATTGTAACTGTGAAAGGTCCAAATTTTGAAAGTTTTGATTTGGAGTCCAAGCTAAAATTATGAGTGATTTGTATAGGTCCTAGACTGCGTAGTAGTCCCAAAAATAAAACAACGGTTTTTGTAGTCAGTGTTCCAAAAATTCACAAACTTTGAAATTAAATATTTCCGCAACTCTTACAGCTACAATAAAAATATTTAAAAGTAAAAACGTTTTGAAGGCAATAGTACGCTCTTTAATTTATCTTGAATGATTTTTCTTACAAGCAAATAATTTTTGAGCAATAAAGCAAAAAACTGAAAAAATCCCATCTAAAATTTAAGATGGTGGTGAGAAATAACTTGGCCGTATTTTGATAATCAACCCAGCAGGAATATATTCCTCCAAAAATAGTTAAGTATAAAAAGTGTGTTTTGTTTGAAAAACAGACGGGGATGGAAATTTTCAGTGAGATCTTGTACTATAAATACTTTATGGTCTTAGAGACAACTATAAAATTAAAATACGATATGATTGAAATGCTCTCCTTGAATAGCAAAAATTTTGACGAACTACTTTATTTGATTAAGCTTCAAGTGAAATGGGGACGGGATGGATTAAGTCATGTCGCTCAACAAATGTCTCATGGAAATATGTCAGAATTACTTGGTTTAAGAAAATATGATGGATGCAAAATAACGTCAACCAAATGTATTTTACATACTTTACTGGTCATATGTTTTCTTGGAATACTCATATTTATCGCTAGTGTAGTTAAGAGGGAATAATGAGTAAAACCCTGAATCGTGGAATAAGTAGCGACAGTAACGCCATCTTGTGGCTAAACTATGCTTTCCTCCTATATTTGCTATGGTGAAGTAATATGTTTTGCTTCTTAATTGTGATTTCTTATTAACTCCATGTTAATCTACAATAGAGAAGTTGCATGATTTCTAAATATGCCTGAAATTGAAAGAATTTTAAGAAAAAATATGTCGATTGGTACTACTTTTAAACTAAAAAAAAAAAAAAACGGTGCTTATCTATTTTCAAAAGAATTTTAAAGTGCGGTGACGTCGCTTCCTACGCAAACGCGGTAGAAAGAATGTTACGTTAATCAACACGAGGAATGAGCAGGGAAGTTCTGCTCGGCTTCTTTGCTACGGTGAGCTGGTAGACGTTAATGTATTCTTCTTTTACAATGCGCCTTATGCTCTTATAGGGGAGAGTTTTGTACCTTGGGACACTTTTCACATTTTAATTTTTGACGTCAATTATTTGAATTAAATTTAAAACCTAAAAGTCCCATTAAAATACCCCAACATACTTCTATGCAATATATTTTTTTAAAATTCAGACAATTTGAAAATAAAATGTTGCTAGCCATTTAAAGTATAAGTTCCAAGCTGTCCCAAGGTACAACATCCTATTGTACCTTAGGACACATCCTGTTGTACTATGGGAAAGTCTTCATTATTCCCGAAACAGCTATACTTGAACCAGTTTTGTACCAGAAAACAAAAAAAAAAAAAAAATCATGGTAATGAATTAATTCACGAATATTTAATAATGAATTATGAATTATTATCTAACATTAAATGTGTTTAAAGACAACATAAGATTAGATCATTGTTCCATGTTCCTAAACATATCTTAATTATTAAGAACCATGCATATGTTGTTCTTTGGAACGTGTCCTAAGGTACAAAATGTTTGGTTACATCAACGTACAATCACCATGTCGTTTAAAAACCAAAATAATGGTCAATCTAGATGCACTATTATTATTTTCTCATAAGCAAATTATTTAAATGACTTCTTTTTTATAACAAAATAACATTCAGTCGATTAAATTTACAAATACAAAGACAAACGAGCTGATGTGTGCATCACATGACTTCTTTTTACTCCAGTTTAAAGATAACAGTGAGCAAAGAAACACTTTAAATATTTTCACCCGAAGTTTGTTGCGAGCCGAAGCAAAGAAAACGTTTTATACAGATAAATTTTCCCAATATTGGCAGTTTTAATGTGATTCAGTGGTTATTTCTCTAAATACGACCAAATTGAAACCAGGTTAAAATAAAAATGAAAAATGAAATTAAAAAAACGCCAAATTCGTCGACAAAACTTGGCGACCAAAACCTTGGCGATATATTGCCAAGTGTTTGCCAAATTATAGCACCGCTTCAGTTTACATTGAAATTAACAATGATTTTACCCCCAAAAATTGCAGAAGACCTCCTTTGGAACATCCGAATGCAACCAAAAGAGAAGGTGCACAACAAACGTTTTCTTTTTAGGAACAGAATACAAAAAATTGGTTTAATTTAATAAATTCAGTCTT
The DNA here is from genome assembly GCF_026930045.1 of Uloborus diversus. Lineage (NCBI taxonomy): Eukaryota > Metazoa > Arthropoda > Arachnida > Araneae > Uloboridae > Uloborus > Uloborus diversus. The sequence continues at coordinate 91,941,075 of NC_072732.1, read as the reverse complement.
TCTGTTAAAGACTTCAAATGATAAGAAACATACTTCTTAAATGCAGTAAAGCAAACTAGTGTGCTTGGTTGCTTCTTTTAAGGGTCACAAGCTCAAGACTAAGCAATAAAAAAGTCATCTATCCCATAAAAACTGCATTTCTGATTCTGCAATCCTTTGTAATTCCAACCGCCAAGATGAATTCTTAAAGTTTTGACCACTTTTTAAGAAGTCACTTATGGAAAATTTTCAGGTCAATTTACAAGAATAAGTAATGCAATATCATTCGAGATTTTATTAATTTAATATTCCAAATTTTGTGGAATGCTCAAGAAATATTATAAAGAGAAAACTTACACCCATAATCTCAATACTTACGTTAAAAAAAAAAAAAAAAAAACTCCTCAACAGTTGGGAATTAATGCAATACAATGCATCACAAGGACTATATTATCATATCTTGATTTCTTGCTAAAACTTCCAATACAATGTGTTCTAACTATAGGCTCCAAGTCACATTAGAGAGTATTTCACTTCAATCAGACTTTAGTTAAGAAACACTGAATGATAATTCTGTGACACGCATTGATACTTAAACAACATTTCGTTTAAATGTTAACTATTATAATTAGTAGAAAAAAATGTTTCACAAAGCATTAACTTTTTCTTTAGAGTCTATGAATATTATTGTTGCTGTGATTCGTCGTGTGTGTATGCGTTTTCTTTCTTTCTTTCTTTCGTTCTTAAAACTCCATCGGGAAATGAAATAACAAAAAGATAGGTTTCTTCAGGATGAAACTCAGCCCCCCCCCCCCCCCCGAGTACTCACATAAATTCAATAAACCCTGCTTGAGCAATTAATATTATAACAATTAATCTTCCCAGAATATTTAATTTATCGAGATTTTTTACAGAAAACCGTTTAAAAGAATTTCATAGTATTAACTGAGTTGTTCGTAATTATAAAAGCACATTTATTTTATTTCCGAGCATATACTCTTTAAATTAAATTTTACATCATTAGTACGGAAATCAACTTTTTCGCGCAGTAAATATGTGGAGGGAATGGAAAAGCAAATATTTGATTTATCGAAAGCAGATACTTTTTCTTTAGGCTTTGAATTGTAATTAAGTCATGGCTCCGAATATATTATAAGACCAAACACTATTTTTGTATTCTAAACGAAAAACAAATTACACATTGAAAATACGAAAGGTGAAAATATAAATTCGTTTAAAGTAAGGAATGAATTTACTCACCTCTGTTGCAATTTTCTATTAAGTTCCCTTACATTCAAATACCCACAATATATAATGTACTATATATATATATATATATATATATATATATATATATATATATATATATATATATATATATATATTGTATATGTCTATAATAATCTAAGATATATATATGACAAGTTACAAGAAATAACTTGGACACACATGGAACATTGATACATTATGATTTTAAATCTAATACAAATATTTCGACCATTCTTCGAAATGTATATGAATATATTGTTTAACATCATATATCTACAAATTTTCAAAAAGGCTATCTTTAGCCTTAATACAGAGCTTTAAATCTGTCACAAAATTTTAGGCTATGGGCCGCGACTCACTTAATGACATTTTATCTCAATGATATTTTATTCCATAATGATTTCTTGAGGGATGCCAAAGTTTTATAAGGTTTATTATCGCACTCCCTACTCCAAGACCTTCTTGCATAGTTGAACGGCGACAACGAACCCAATCTGTAATGGTTTAAAATATTATATTTGCTAGTGAGAAACACCATTTTTTTTAAATTAAGGGATAAAGATTGTTAAAGAAACATATCATAATATCATTTTCGAAGATGTTGTCTTACCTTGCTCACAAAAGATGGACCTTCCAACAGGATTCCACTCCTGCGCAGTGAGCCAAAGCCACTCAAGATTGGCGTAAGACACAATTTCCGGATTTCATTGAAGTATAAGAATGGCCACCATATTCCCCATATTTGAACCCAATGGAATATTCTGTTTGGTCTATCTTGGTAACAAGGGTGTGGACTTAACCTCATAAAACTTCGTCGTTACTACTCTCTTAAAAAATTCCAGCGATTTTAACTCAGACTGAGTAAATTTTCACTCCATTCCAGTATTGAAAACGCACTTTCCTTATAGGAGTGAATTTCATTCCTTTTGCGGAGCGGTTATTTTCACTCCTTTTGGATAAGCTACTTTCACTCCCTTTTGATAAGTGTTTTTCACTCTTTTTTAAGACTAAATTAATATCCTAAATGAGTGACTGCTTTCCATTTTGGAAAGCCGCTATTTCACTCTTTTTTAGAATAAAATAGGTAAAATCATTTCACTCTCATTTGGTGAAATTGTTTTTTAAACGTGTTTTCATGTGCTTATACTGTGTATTTGAATTTAAAACTGTTATTTCATTTGAAAAAAAAATAGTTTTTAAGTTAAAAAAAGGGAAAAAAACTGTTTTTAGTGTTTCCGAAGAGGATGCACAAAAACTGTATGGTAAGTACGAAGAATTTTCTTTTTTATTAAAACTTTAACTGGTAATATTTCTTGAACTACTCGTATATCGTTACAAATCACCCATGTGCAATATTACGTACAATTCCCAATCTAAAGATTGAAATAAAATTAAAAAACCCACACAGTTCCAAATAAATAGATTTAAAATTTTGAAACTCTATATTTATATTCTCGGTGTGCCTTTTAACATTAATAATGTTTTAAAAGTTACATCAGTCCAAATTAATTTAAAAAGTCACTCATAAATTATGACAAGATACGTTTGAATTCAATTTTGTTTCTTCGGGGCCATTCATTAATTACGTAAGGACAATTTTGGCAATTTTTGACCTTCCCTTCCCCCTATGTAATGGTATGTAAGACTCCCCCCCCATCTTACGTAAGATTCTTTTTTTTCTTCACAATAATAAAATAACAAATATTGCATCACTGGGATCGTTCTTAAATTAACTATCATTATTTTTTTAAAAACATTTTTGAGTAAAGAAATGTTTACTGTAAGGAATCTAAACCGAATGTTTTTTCGACAAATAATTTTTGTATATAATGTGATAATAATTAAAAATAAGACATGCAAAACAGAGTGCGATTCTTTTATTATATTTTACACGTTTCATTCTTTGAAACACAAGTAAAAAACAGCTCATCCTATAATACATACTTTTACCTTCCTGAAGCAAATGAAATATAATATTTGCCAAACCACTTGACCGCGGATTTCTATATAAAATATCAGCTTGGAAAATATTACGTAAGAATGGATCTAACCCCCTCCCCCCCCTCTCCAAGCAAGGATATGTAGAGAATTTTTAACCCCCTACCTCTCAGGACCCTTACTTAATTAATGAATGGCCCGTTACACATGAATGAGTGTAATATACAAAGTTCATGATACTCTTTAAAGTTTATTATACACAAAAACAATATTTGATTAATTTAAAATTATGCAGTGGTTGGAGCTCCGACCATCGGGAGCGGATTCGGTATCCGACCTATAGATTTGCGCATGGTCGGGTCTGTACTACCTGCCTAAAATATATATACAGTACACACACACACCAAAGATGGTAACGACTGTTTCAAATGTCATATTTTTCATTCGATGACCGAAACAAAATTGTTGATGAAAGTTTCATTAATTTGGAAGGAAAAGTTACAAAAAGTTCGCCGTAATATTGCACGTGGGTGATTTGTAACGATATACGAGCAGTTCAAGACATATTAACAGTTACAAGTTTTAATAAAAAAAGAAAATTCTTCGCACTTACCATGTAGTTTTTGTGCATTTCCTTCAGAAATCTCATTCGGCAACAAATATTGTTTAAATTCATTAAATGAAGACATTTAGATAGCGACATGCACTTGGTATTCGCGACCAACGTTAGTTAAGCCGAACGTGGAGGTATAGAAGATTCTCCCTAAACAAAATCACGTGACAGAATCGAACCAATGAAAATGCTTTTGAGTCCTTCTTTTAAAGAATGTTTTTATTTTTCGCTCATCAAAAGGATTTTTTCCGAATTTCACGCGAATAAGGACGAATTTTAGTCTTGGTTTTTTCGTAAAGCGTTTTTTTTTCGATAAAGCTAGCCCTCAGAAAGAATGAATGCACCCGCAATAGATTTCACTCTTTTTAAGAGTTATTTTTTCGTTCTTTTGAATTAAGAGTGTAAAGAAATCCTTCTGCAAGAAATGGGATAAATACCAGTAGGTGAGTTGCGACCCAAATTCAACACTTTTGCGACACGTTTAAAGCTCGATGTTAGAGCTAAAGGTAGCCACTTTGAAAATTTGAAAATATATGAGGCAAAATAATGTTTTCATATATATATTTTAGAGTTTGTTCATAATATTTTCATTAGCATTAAAATAATTGTGTATCGTGTGTGTCTAAGTTATTTCTTCTCACACTGTAAATATTTATTCAGTATACTTCCTAGACGCAGGAAAACCCTTTAAAAAGGGATTCCTTTGCGAAGTATTACTTGTAATACTTACTGTCGTACGTACGGTCACGGTACCTATTAGTTTATTTAAAATTAATCTAAAAAGCCGATTATTTTATGCATACAAGGAAGTAATATGAGGTCCACATCAGATTTTTTTTTAAATTGGAAATTGGGAAACCTATTCTTCAAATATTTACTTCTTGGCAGGAAAAAAAAAAGGAAAAATCAGTCGTTATCTGAAAGTTTCGCGACAAACACACGTGTTGTCGGAAAAACTACGCGTTTTTAAGGTGAAAGACTTGTGGATCATTCTGTGATGTCTCTAAAGGTACATCAGAATGATTCCATTAAGGATATTTATGACATAATTGTTTTATAGAATGTTCTGAAAAATACACAAATTGTAAAGATATTTAAACTTATGGGAATTTTACTAAGAATTATTTCTGTTATCACACATCATTTCTCCACTTTGTTCAAACAGGATTAGCACTTCAACAAACATTGGCAGAAATAGAATGCATGAATAGCTTTTTTATTTCATTCGTTTAACAATTTTTAGTTTTTAGCTGTTTTTTCTTCTATTTTAGAGGGGGGGGGGGCATTGATAGAAAACAAGCACTTGTGTGACCTCAATAAGGCGAAAATACACCTTTAAATAAGAAAAGAATTATGTGTTTGTTTAATAGCGTTAAACCAGTACTTAAACCATACTCTGAAATAGCCAAAGGTAGGTATGCTAAAGAAAAATATGACTCTTTATTAAGCAGAAAAACTAAAACTTGCAGATATTAACTTACCGCGTAAGACAGAATAAGTGTGAATTACGGTTCTCCGTAAGCTTTTCTCATATTGCGTATATATTGTCTTCGCCATTCTTTCATATTAACTCCCGAAGTAGTATTGGCTTCTTTTCTCCAGCGCTAGAGAAATGTTTTTCCCATCCATTTTTTCTCAAGGAAAGTTCAGAGAAAAGTTGTGATATTTTCTAGTTCTTGTTCCACTGTTAGCTTCCATTTCCACTTTTTTTCTTAAAGCGAAAATAGTTTCAAAATTATTGTAAAAGATATATACTGAAACAAAGCAGACTAGACATTTTGACGTAAATATAAATGTATAAATTGCATGGTTTTGGATTAATCTCAAAAATTACGGATTCGTATTGCGGTAATTTCAATAATTATTTTGGAAATTGAAAAAAAAGTCATTTCTATTTTTGACGCAGGATAACCTTTTGCATGAATACATTCACTGAAAATAGTTCCAAGTGGTATTTTCTCCTATTAATAAACTTTCTTTCTCTTCTCTTAAATTATTCCAATTCCAAGTGGTATTTTCTCCTATTAATAAACTGTCTTTCTCTTCTCTTAAAGATTCTATTCACCCTCTTAATTGCTGTGGGATCTATAAAATTGTTTGCAATTGCGGACTCGGATACATCGGACAGACCCGCCGTTCTTTGAAATTTCGGTTAAAAGAACATCAAAGCTATGTGAGAAAACAACAGCTGAATAAATCCAGTATTGCTCAACACTGTTGGGAATCGAATCACTCTTTTGATTTTAACTCTTATCAAATTATCCAAAAATGCCCCAATTCGTTGGATCTTGATTTTTGGGAATCTTTTCACATCCTGAGGAACCGTTCTAATTTAGTTAACGATCTTACTGCAATTCCCTATTTTTCCTCTGTGTGGACTCCTTTGTTAAAATTGGTTTAGATTTTCTATTATTTTTATGTAAACGTCGTACATTACTTACTTTTATTTTTTCATTTTTTGCTTTCTTATTTCGTTTTGTGATTAACTAATTCCAATATGTTTATCCTTCACTCTGTTTTTTCTGCATTTCTCCATTTGATACATTGCTTCCATACATAGTTTTTCCCGCTGGTAAATTTATTGCTAATTTATTCAGAGTGGTTTCATTTTTGGACTTTTTGCATTGTTTATGGGTTTTCTTTTAAAATTTATTACTTAACGGTTTTTTCCTGATGGAATTATATAATAAATTTTGTCTCCATGTGTCATTTTATCTTTTTTGTTTTGTTTAATTTCTATTTTTTGATATTTATACCAACTCCTGTTCCACCGTGTTGCTTTTCTCGGATGACTTTTCATCCAAAAGCTCACACTTCTTTGCATTGAAAAAGGTGTTCCTTGTAACACCGAAACACGTGTCTGCAATCATTTGCAAGTTTTGTGCTTAATAACGTTGGATTACTGACATTTTAATTAACTATCATCTTAAAAAATAACTTTTAAAGTTAGACTTATTCATTTGAAACTAAAATCTAAGTGAATTCATGTGTCAAAAAATCATAAATAAATACATTATTAAATCCTGTAACCGCTTTGCCCGAAGGCACGTTTTTTATTTCAAATATTATAGCCTTAAATTAAAAAAAGAAACAAATGGAATGACCATCGCAGCTTGTAGGTGGATGGTGTCAGAATGACGCAATATTATTGACAATAAAAAAGTAAGCTAATCTTCGCCTAATCACAAGTTACAAAACTTCATTTTTTTAAATGTATCTTTTTACTTCCTTTTACAAAAAAAAGGAAGTATTGTATTCGCGAAAAAAATTTCACTCAAAAATCGGCCTTAATTTCCATTTTTCTCACCTAGTACAGTAAAATTAGGCCAAAAAATGGCCAAACCCAAACATCCAAAAAAAAAAAAGGTGAAACCTGTTGCAAATTACTTCTTACCCTTCCAGCAAGAATGGGTAAAAAGTCCCAGCACTTTGTGCGTCGGGTTTTGGGGGGAAGGGGGGGGCGAAATAATCCTCTATTTAAATTAAAAAAAAATTCTATTACTTAAAAAAAAATCTCAAACCTCGGAGAAACCACTCTATAATAGTAACACAATAACCTCTCACAGAAAAATATTCTAATTAACAGGGGTGCACAGGCGGGGGGGAATGGGGGGGGGGGGTCCATGGAGCAGTTTTGTGTCATTGGAATTTTTAAGGCAGTTTTTCCAAGGGGTATTTCTTTCTTTATTGAGGACTTTTATTATGGATGAGTACTCCGTCACACTTAAGGGGTGCGCCATCGCTTTGAGGGGGGGGGACCCTGAATTTACATTCTAAAATCAACTATTGCAGTGAAGTTCACAAAAAAAATTTCCTGAACTTAAACTTTTCCGAAATACAAAATGGCTCACAATGATATGGTAATGTCAGAATAATAATTCTAAAAGATCTAAGCGAGCTCAGTAACCAAAGTATTTGTGACTGGCGTTATTAAACTGTTTAGAGCGCTGGAAAACAAAATTCCTGTGCAGCATAAAAAAAGTGCAAATTGACCAAAGTTTCCCTACTTTTTCTTGATTAACTTACTTCAACTTTTCTACAATCTTTTGCCATCACCGTAAGGGTGGGACAAACCGGAATTGCCAATAGTGAGACGGGCAATGCTGCAATTCTGCACCCTATACGTCGGTGGGGGTTCTCATTTGCAAACACCAAGCTACCTCTCTTTTACGCAGCTGGTTATGTGAATTATGCTAAATATGTGGACATATACTTGCAACACTATCTGAAACTTTTGAGTACATTATGCGATAAAAAAAAATTTGATCATATCAAACATCAGCTATCCAACGATCTAACGCAGTGACAAATTCAGGTGGTCTAGAACCTGTAGTGATTCAACGATAGAACAAGTCTTGATGAGAGCAATGAGCAATACAACAATAGAATGCTAAATATGTACACCTTTTTGTCTCTCAATTTGGAAATCACAATCCCTTTCTAAAACTCCCAGAAGTTTCATGCCTCTCAAGTTGGTAGTGGTATTGCTCGCTGATGATAAGGTGAGTTGCGATGAGACCTTTAACGTTCGGGTAGTAACATCAAAGGATATTGAAGGCAAACCATTTTGTGGCATTTCTTTGTAAAGGAGTTAAGCAGTTATGTCTTTAGCTTCTGTTACGAGAGTAACTACTATCTGTAAAAATGTGTAAGCCCAAACCATCTTTTACACCGAATGGTATGAACAGTAAAGATGGAATAACAAATTGCTAAAAATTTCTGGTACGAGTTATGCGTTGATCCTCCATCAGTGTTCGATGAATCTGGTTTCAGAAGGAAAGAAATCCTGTATCACTAAAATACTTTTATCTAAAGCAAAAGGTTTATCCAACATCACAGAACGAGCAGCTGGTGTCATATATGAGGCAGTGAGAAGCAAAGGTATGTAAGTGGACATTTTCAAGTTTTGAACAAAACGCGTTTAAAGATAAGATCTTAGATAGGCTTTCATTGATTTTCTTTTCTAAATCATGCTGTATAGAAGCAACTACCAGGTCTACTAGTACCATTTCTTGTCCCAAGATAGAGGAGAGGTTCACCAACCATTTGTACTGGTTATCTCCAAATTTTTAATTTTGCCTGCTTGATCACATTTTTGGTAATGATATGTAAGATTCAAGGAAATATGCCAGCAATGCAGTGTATAGGTCACTTGTAAGTATGGGAAAGATAGTGTCATTTTTGATGGGTGCAAAGAAATAACCACAGAAATATAATCTGCTTCCTATTACAACAGCCAAGCCTTCTGCTCGAGAAGACTTTCTGCGTCTCAAATCGTGCTCGCTCTGAGGGGTTCATTGGATATAGTGAGTGTTTGAAAAGTTTGAAAGTGGACTGAAGTGCTCAATTATATGCACAAACTGTGTTAGACATAGCTGCAACAATAACGATTTTGCTGAGGATCTAGATTCCAAAAAACATCTTGATAACGAAGACTTTTTGTTACAAGCTTAGAAGAAATCATTTGAAAGCAAAAAACAGTTCAGCGTTATTTTTCTGGCTAATTTATCAAATGTGCACCATAAGAGGGGGTGGGGGGGAGGATAATATTTTAGTATATAATTTCGTTTTGGGACGTAAGCTTATGTTCTTATGGGGTGGACAGTCCTGATTTAATGCATTTTAGATTTGCGTGAAATAATACTTTACTTGAAATAAAATGTGAGGGGGGGTTGAGGATTTATTTTATTTGACAGAGGGGGGGGGTGCTGTAGCTTTGAGAGGAGGTGCACCATCGCTCTTGGAGGATGGACACATGAACTTGATTTCTAACAATTTTCTTAGCATAAAATATTGTTTCCATATGAAATGTATGGAGGGGGTTTGGGTGGTACTGCTTCGTTTTACGGGGGTAGGACGGCTCTGTAGCATTGGTAGGTTATGTCATCCCTCTTGGGGGTCAAACACCTTTAACTTAATGCTTTTAAATTTAGTATAATATAATATTCTCATTTTAAATTTACTCTAAAAATTCTGGAAAAATACCCAAAACAGCAATTTTTAGATGCCCCCCATTCCAAAACCCGACGCACAATGGGGTGGGACTTTTTACCTGTTCTTATTGGGAGGGTAATAAACAATTTGCACCAGGTTTAGCTTTTTTTTTTTTGGATGTTTGGGTCCGACCCCTATTTTTAAAGTACTAACCTCCGAATGAATGTTAAGTTTATTTTTCAACCCGATCACACGTGGATATATGCCTAAGAACGTACAGACACCCGAAATATCCATTTTGACGATCCCCGAGTAAATTACAACGAGTTTTCTCGTGACGTCTGTATGTACGTATGTATGTGCGTATGTGCGTATGTGTGTATGTGTGTATGTGCGCATGTATGTCGCATAACTCAAGAACGGAATGCGCTAGAAAGTTGAAGTTTGGTACTTAGACTCCTAGTGGGGTCTAGTTGTGCACCTTCCTTTTTGGTTGCATTCGGATGCTCCAAAGGGGGTCTTTTGCCCCTTTTTGAGGAGAAATCATTGTTAATTGCAATGTAAACTCAAGTGATGTTATAATTTGGCGGACACTTGGCGATGTATCGCCAGTTTTTTTGGTCGCCAAGTTTTCTCGCCAACTTGGCGATAAATTTTTCGATTTTTTTTAAAATCTGCTTTTAATTTGGCCATTGTTGGTGATATTTAGAGAGTAAACTATTGAATCACATTAAAACTGCCAATAATGAGAAATTGGCATTAAATTGGAGTAAAAGGAAGTCATGTGATGCACACATCAGCTCGTTTTTCATTTTAAGCCTGGTTGCGTCGTACCGCTTCACTGCTGCTTCGCTGGGACTGATAATAACTCGAGGGGAAGGGGGGGGGAGGGGTTCAGGTAAACACGACATACGCATTCATCGCCGCTTTAAAACCATGGGGGGGGGGAGGGAGTATACGAAGGCCTACCCGCTTTGGGCCACCCCTATGTTTTAATGCTGATTTTGTTGCGTTCTATCATATAATTTCAATATTTCTTGTATACTATTACATTCTTTCTCTGTTACAAGCTATTTTTTGAGGGAAAAAAAGCTGTCTGATAGTATTTCATAGTGGGATGAAAATTGTCCGAATGTACTCCATTCACGAGGCACAAGGGAAGATTTTGTCAACAAGTGTAATGGATTTTTCACTCTGAAATTAAATTTATAGTGGAATTAAGTTTAAATATTAATGTGGAATGATCAATAGCCTAACATCTTATAAAAAAAACTTTACAGTTAGGAAAATATGGGTCCATTAAGCAGAAAAAGAGCGACCTATCTTCCCATATGTTTTTAACTATAATTTATCATTAAAAGGCAAAAAAAATAATAAAAAAATACAATGTTTAATGAAATAAAAGAAGAACGACGACAGAAAGCAGTTAATTTGTCAATACCGTTTTAATAACGCATTTCCGAAGAAGCAATTAAGAACATTCACGTTCATAATACAATAGAGTAATTATTTTACACAGCATTGAAGATATTCTGAAAATACTGTTTAAGAGCACAAGACATATTGATTCTTCAATTTTAACTTGTTTGCATATTTTTCAAAAATTGTCGTCTATCGTGTTTGTGCCATCATCTGACTTCTTTTAAACCACAATACTTTCTTCCATGTTGAATAACTAACAAATGTGTCCACAGGGAAAATATTATTTTTAATGTAAGGTCATTTTTCTTCCAATGGCAATTGCTTGATATCCTTGCGAATGCGTATGCGAAAATAGTAAGAGGATAGTGGGGTTAAACCGGGAAGTCGGGAGCAAACCGGGTACTCCCTTGTAGTCTCTGTAAGCGTTGCAATCGCGTGGACAAGAGAAGAACTGCCTTCCACCTTGATGAAGAAGCAGCGGCCAATAAATTAGAATGCAATCGACTCGTTACTTTCAATTCTGTTTGAATGGTTTTTGCTCAAAACACTAGACCGATTATACTACGTTCCTGTTTCTGAAACAGTAAAGGTCAGTATCTCTCTTTGTACAACATTTATTTACCTTCATTATCATTCTAAGTAATTGTCTGTAGCGTTCTGTAAAGTCATGTAACGACATTTTTTATGAAAGCTGTACGTGGGGGGGGGGGGCAAAACTGGTGCCGAAGGGCAAAACCAGGTACTACCCGGTTAAGCCCCTTAATTCTTAAAACATAGTAAGTATAATACATAATAATCTTAAAACTTTTAGTTGACCAAATTATTTTACAATAAGGTTACAAAAGAAGATATATTAAACAAGCTTCATCTTCAGGCAACATTAGAAGGAAAGCAAAAGAAAAATGATGGAAAGATCACCAAAGTTGTACGGAAGAAAAAATTAACTTGAAGAAAAGAGAAACGAATAAAAGAAAAGTCAACATTAAATAACTGAAACCACGCACTTCAAATAATTCATTCAAAGACAAGATTTTAAAATATTTATTTGTTTGGCGCTTTTTAAAAGTCTAATATTACGCTTGTTTTGCAACAGGATAACAGAATTATGTCATAATGATATTATTCGAGGTAAAATTGGATGTTTTGCTATAGATAATGTAGCAAAAGTAAGGAAAAAAAGGGACAGCAAAAATTGTAGTTGCAAGACTATAAAAGTCATATACCGTGATAATAATAGACCATGCGCGCACTGTAATAGTTCAAATATCGACATTACTACAAAAATAGATGTTAAAAAATGATCCGAACTCCTCTTTGGAAAGGACTCTGGAACAACAATTTGTTGATTTTTGTTCAAAATACAACAATCAGTGGGCAAATTTTGAAAAGATGTTACATTTAAAAAAAAAAAAAAAACTCTTTCGAAGTATTTCTGCTTACTCTCTATTGTATCCCTTCATTCATGGAATCTAGTCCTGGGGGGATATAAGTATATTTTTGCGAACAACTTAAAGTCATTCGCTTTATCATTTCCATAGAAGGTCCTTATCACTTAAATAGCTTTTCCGCTGAGTAGTATAAAATGTATAAACAAGCAAGAAATTCATTACACGAAGGAAGGGATGGTATGAACTTCAAAATGTGTTACGTATATAAACACTCGGTGCGGCAATATTTCTATGGCCGACATATTTTTGTTGAACTTCAGAACAGGAGTCTTATTTCTTCTCTCCCTATCATAACATTATCTGAAGCCTTGTACTCGAGCATGAATTTTTAGGCTCCTTAAAGATAGTACAATCCGATTACAGCGTCACAAGTGATCTTTAAATCATTTTAGTTTCTTTTATTCAGCAACACATTTAAAATATAATAATAAATATAAAAACCACCTAAGTATTTAATTTTAAAAACTGTTTTTGGTGTTTATTTTCTTACCTTTTAAACCAGCTCTTTGAATGCCGTTTTAGATTTTCCTGTCTTATAAAAAGATGTTTTTTGATCCATAAAACTCTTTGAGAAGTGCGCTTTCAACCGCACAATAATATTAAATTCCGAAACAAAATAATGATGCTTTTGAGCATAGTAAAAAATCTGCTGCACATTTTATATTTCGACAATGTATATTTCAATACATAACATATTTTAAAAAGTAACATAAATTCACGAAAAATTTTCATGTTTTTACAATGAAAAATCTTTGTGATACAGGCTGAGGAATGTAAGTAAATGATGCCTATAAAAAACTAAGTTCAATTATCCTATATCATGAAAAAAATTATTACATAAAGGAAATTTCCGTTATGTAAGGTATTATATTGTTTATGTACACTAAATACATAAGAATCCTTACAAAATTATTGCGCTGCAATTTCTCTTATAGCATGACCTAGGAAAAAAATATATAAATGATTTTTTTATGCCTAAATTACTCCTTTTATAATTTCCTTCCCTGTACAAAGATTTAAAAAATATATTATTAGCGTGAACTTACCAAAGGGAATTTTCAGCAAAAAACAAGTTTTAGTGTGAAACGAGATAAACAGCTATTTAATAGCATAAAAAAAAAAAAAAAAAAAAAACTTAAGGCATCTACAACATTAACTTACGCCGGAGGAAATGTAAGTGTGAATTACTGCCGTAAGCTTTCCCGAATTGCACTTTTTCTCCCCGTTAGAAAGAAAAATCTGCCTATATTGTTTTTCCTTTCTTTGTTATAACGGTCAAGATATTTAATCTTAATGTTTAGTTTCAGGAAATATCCTATTAGGAATAAGTTCGCTAAAAACATAACATTAATTGATTAAAATCACAAATTTTAACCTAGCAGAAGTTTGTGTCTTGCCATACATAGTGTATATAATTAATTAATTAACACTATCGTTAGCTATATGATAATTTTATATTATTCGGATCTAAAATTTTAACACAAATTTTTGGCTTTGAATATTTTTTTTTCACTGTAAAAAAAATACGAAACCTTACAGGTTATTTCTGTGGAACGTTTCGGGATTTCTCAAGTTTTCACCTATTTTCCCATAAAATCAAGTATTTTTGCAAAAAAGCTTCCCGAATTGTTACAAGTTACAGGAATGCAGACTTTTCACTATAGTGGAAAATACTTTTAGCTACCAGTTTAAAGATTGAATGAGCGTGTTTATTAAGTTTATCGGCTTAGAATCGAGTATAGCTCTTTCAGGTTGACTATGCCCCCAATGGGAGTGAATGTGTCACTGGGAAGTTGCGGCTTGGCAAGGAGGATTCTTGGATATTTCTTACATAGCTTTCTTGGTAACTCAGGAAGATCCTAATCGATTGCATTAAACCTGTTTTATTTTTTAGAAGGATTTAGAGACATGACTGATTTATACAGGGGAGATTTCCCAATTCTTCAGAAGAGTTCAAGGGGAAAATTACAGAAAGATTATTGACTTTTAGCGGAAAACGTTCCTGGTTTTTGCAAGATATGTTACTGGCTGAATTTGGGACATCAGCTATCTATTTTTTTTCAGGAAGGTTTCTGAATCGTTTTTACAGTGTTGGTTACTGAATGATTTCCTTCCAGTGTTAAGCTAAATCAACTAAAGTTCGCGTATTTTGCATCCCTTAAAATGATATTTGTTTATAATATAGTTAATTTAGTCTTTTGCTCTTTACTGCACATTAATTAATGCTTCATAAACCATAATTAAAAGATTGACATTGACAAAATACAGATCTTAAAATAAGATTGTAGTTAAGGTAAATAATAAGGATAACAATTTAAAAAGTTGATTAAAATAGAAAATAGCAAAATAACATTGAAAAATAGAAGAAGAACTGCTCAGACCTTTTTGCAGCCATAAACATAAAAAACAATGCTGTAAACTTATAAAGCAAGTAACCAAGTAATAGTTGCGAGCCTGTATAAATTGATGGGCATAAATCCGAAGGAAACATAACTAAGACTTTTCTTAAAACCATGTCTTCCGTTCTTCCTCCCATCTAAAAAAATATGTATTTTGTTTTAAAAATATGCATGAAGGAAAAAAATATAGTTAAAAAATTAGCAGATTAGTAGATAACGGGAGGCAATTGTTTTCAACTCTCTTAGAGGGTTACAATTTTCTATTCTGATTCAAACTGGTTTCTGAAAAACAACACTTGACTGTAGAATGCATATGAATCTTTTCCAAACAAATTTATAGAAGCCGATTATTTGTATTAACATGAACATGAAAATTTGGTAGAAAACAACACGGAAAGTAATGCCAATGGCATCCAAAAGTGGCGGTACTGCATTTAAATATATTTAATCAAATTGAAAAAAATATTATCTGGTAACTCAATGTAGGTTGCACAACGTGTTAAATACACACACCATTTGAGACAGTGAAATGCAAAGAAATGTAAATGGCCATTTTCAAGTTTTGAGTAAAACGCATTTAAAGATTAGGTCGTGCAAGCTTTTCCAGATCATGCTGTATAACAGAACCTACTATGGCCACTAGTACCATCTTTTGCCCCAAGACAGAGGAGAGGTTCACCTATCATTTGTAGTGGTTATCTCCAATTTTTTAATTTTGATACTAACATCCCTTTGCTTCCCACTGCCTTATTTGACCACATGTTTTAAAGCACAATTATTATAATTAATCAAAGGAATGCAATACGTTGCTTGAGTTTAGAATGCTAAACAGTATGATCGTTGAGAAGCCAATCAGACCTACAATATACACTGTAAAAAAAATTCCGAAACGTTACTGGTTATTTCCGTGGGATGTTTCGGGATTTCAGAGGTTTTCACCTATTTCCCCGCAAAATCAAGTATTTTCGCAAAAAAGTTTCCTGAATTGCTAAAAGATGCACGAATGCAGACTTTGTACTGGTGTGAAAAATATTTTTTGCTACCAGTTTAAAGATTGAAAGCGCGTGTTTATTAAGTGTATTGGCTTTAGCTTGATTACGGCCCATCTGGATTGACTAAGCTCCCAATAGGAGCAAATAAGTCACTGGATAGCTGCAGCTTGTGAGATAGGAATTGCAGACAAGGTCTATGCTCAGTTCTTGCTTGCAATTTTCCCGCAGCTTTAGCCCTGAATGCCCTGGAGCATTCTTAGTAAATTATGAAGGCTCTAATCAAATACACTAAACCTGTTTCATTTGTCTAGAAGGATCACGACTGGCTTTAACAGGGGAGATTTCCCAATATTTCAGAAAGGTCACTGACTTTTACTGGAAAACGTTCCTGGTTTTTGTACGATATGTTACTGTTAGAAATTGGGCACATCAGCTGCCTATTATTTTTCAGGAACGTTTCTGAATCGTTTTTACAGTGTAGGAACTGAGGACTATTTCAATTGTTTCATGTCTTTCTTAGCAAAAATTCTTTAAAAAAACCTTATCAAGATACTCCATGAAGGTCTGAAAACGTGAAAGATGCACTTTTTGTGTTCACCTTTTACAGCATAAACGGTATCGTCAAAGAAACGATCTGGGTTATTTCAGTTTGAGAGTAAGAGGCAATGTGGTTTGGTGGGAACTTTAGAAATCAGATAAATGCAGATTACTTTTTTTAAACATAAAATAAGTTATGGTTGTTACAAACAATTACCTTAAAGTCTTAAAGGCTATAAACACAGGTAGAAACACCGTCGAAACATCAAGCTGAATTATGCGACATGCTCTCAAAGATGTTTTGCGCAGCATCGAGGATTCGGAGATGTTTTGCCTCAAAACACCTGACAGAACATGCAGCAGCTGTGTTTCGAAATAGATGGTATTTCTACCTGTGTTTACAATTTTACGACTAAGAGGTAACTGTGCATAAGGAAATTAAAGCCATAAATCTGTAGCTCAGAGCCAGACTGATGTATATTCAAAAATTGCGATTTTCCATTTATTAATGCATTGTATGTAGAAGCCTATTCCGCATCGAGTCATGTGAACGTAATTATTTTTAAAAAAACTGCTTTTCAATTTTTTTACTACACTGTAAAAACGATTCAGAAACGTTCCTGGAAAATAATGGGCAGCTGATGTCCCCAATTTCTGCCAGAAATATACCTTGCAAAAACCAGCAAAGTTTTCTGCTAATATTCAGTAAACTTCCTGAAAATTTCAGAAATATTCGAGTTTAAAGCCAGTCGTGTCTCTGGAAAATTAGAGTTAACGTAGGTATAAAGTGATAGCTTGGCACCTTCCTGATTTATTACGAAAGTTCCATAAGCAGTACTACAAACATGGCCAAAGTTAAGCCAGAATTGCAAGCAAGTATCAAGAAGTTTACTCGCCTTTTAAATATTTCCTTGCAATTCTTGTAAAGCAACGTATCCCACACTTATTCACTCCCTTTGAGAGCTTAACCAGCATGGACAGACCGTAATTGAACTGAAGCCGATAAACTTTATAAATACGAGTACGCTCAGTCAATCATTAAACTGGGATTTTAAAATATTTTTCACAACATTGAGAAGTCTGCATTCGTGCAACACTGTAAAAACGATTCAGAAACGTTCCTAGAAAATAATAGGCAGCTGATGTGCCCACTTTCTGCCAGTAACGTATCTCGTAAAAACCAGGAAAGTTTTCCGCTAAAATTCAGTAACCTTCCTGAAAAATTCAGAAATCTTTCCGTTTAAAGCCTTTGTGTCTCTGGAAGTTCAAACTTATATCTGGTAGGGATAATATTACAGCTTGGCACCTTCCTGATTTATCAAGACAGTGCCAAAAGCAGTACTGCAAGCATGGCCATAGCTAAGCTAGAATTGCAAGTAAGTATCAAGCATCTCACTTGCTTGCAATTCTGACAAAGCTACGAAGTCCATACTTATTCGCTCCCTTTGGGAATGTAATCAGCATGGACGAGCCGTAAACGACCTGAAGCCGATACACCTTATAAATACTCTCAATTAATCTTTAAACTGGGAGCTAAAAGTATTTTTTACAACAGAGAGAAGTCTGCATTCGTGAAACTTGTAGCAATTCAGGAAACTTTTTGTCCTTGATACGTGATATTTCCAGGAAGTGGATAAAAACCATTAAAATCCCGAAAGGTTACACGGAAATAGTCAGTAATGTTTCTGAATTTTCTTACAGTGAACTTGTAGCAATTCAGGAAACATTTTGAAAATGATACTTGATTTTTCCAGGAAGTGAATAAAATCCATTGAAATCCCTTAACGTTACATTGAAATGCTCAGTAACGTTTCGGAATTTTTTACAGTGTAAAGCTTAAAGTACGCACCACCCATCCTTTGCATGACCCCCCCAAAAAAAAAACTTTTTACTATCTCCTGGAAATTACCACAAAAAGACTCACGTCCCTCTGGTTCTGTGGTACGAACTGGCATAATATTAAAATTATATTCAACGCTATGCATACTTTCTCAGTATGTACTGTTTAATGTCGTTCCAACTTCAATTCCTCAATACAAATATGCCAGATCTAATAATTAAGGCGCTATATTAGGAGTAAACTAATCTGGTATATTGAAAATAGTTGTAGAAAAAAAATAAATATTTTTGATGTTAACTTGCTGCATATAGGGGAAAGTGGGACAAAATGACGATGCGGGACAATATCAAGAATATCGTAGTTAAATTTTTTTAGTTAATTTATCGCTGTGTTCGAGGATTGGTAAGAAATCAAGTGCATTGTTGATCAAGTAATTGTTGCTTGATGAGTCAAGAAATCTTATTTTTATTCATGGTATAATACGGTCTCATAAGTACTAAGTAAGCCGCATGTTCGTTAATTGTTTTAGATAATGTTTAGCAAAGCGTATTTATACAGTGTACAGCTGACTGAAGTTCAATCTAAGTAAAATGACAGTTCGTAAATCTCTGCCATATGGGCAAGTTGTCGAACTCGTTATTATTGTAGAGAAAATTATATTTCCGAGGTAATATTTCTATAGTACATAACTCATCAATTGCAAGCATTGGATTTTGCATTTATCGGACAATTAAATACTTTTTCCCCGTCATACCTCTGGTAATGCTTTTGTTCCACATCTAAAAGAACTAGTTATGGCAAACCTTATCTCTCATCTCCTTAGCATTGCTTACTGCTATGTTTTATTATGGACTAGCCGCGTGCGGCGACCAGCTGGTTCGCCTTCTTACGCTATTCGCCTTTCTGTGCAAGCAGCCACCTACGGCGGCTGTTTGGCTAACTTGTCATTTACTTTTTTACTTTAAGTTTGCCGCCTTCGACGGCTGTTTAGATAAATTTAGCAGAAGTATTGATCAATCCATCTCTATCTTTCTTTTTGTGCCATTCACATTTTTACGCCATGATTGCTGTCTTCGGCGGCTAACTACCTTTACGATCTATCTCTAAATTTTCTTATCCATCTCTATTTATTTTAACCTCCCCGTCCATTTCCTAATAAAAACAAAGATCACTCAAAAAACCGCTTTTATTTAAGTAGAGCAAAAAAAAAAAAGTTATCTCCACAATTCCCCATAGTGGTAAGTAGCGTTTGACAAAGAAAAAAAAAAAAACCTCGCTGTTTTTATTGAATTAAATGTGTACAACTACGAAATGTAACGTAATATAGATACAGCAAAACGTCCAGCTTGGGGGGGGGGAATGGAAAAAGAAATAAATGCAATTCCTAAATAAAACTACAAAAAGGAAAGAAAAAAAGCAAGCGCTTCCGGAAAAACACGTGGTCAACACGTCATAAAATGTAGAAGTAAGCTATATAGTAAAAAAAAGATGAACATTGCTTGCGATTAAGATTCCATCGTAAATATCGAATCGAAATCCAAGTAGTGACGTCAGAGGCATAAAAGATTGAAGAACGCTTTTTTCGACTGATGCGTGGAAAGACATAATGTGTTCAGCATTAAAAAAATTGTAAAAAAAAAACTATTGCGTATTTTTGAGAACTTTTTTCTTCTGAAGAGGGCTAAATGTTTTTACTATTACCAACTTAAATTTCAGAAATGAGGCTTTGATACTTCTCGCAGGATGACATTAGAAAAAAATAAAACCCAGGAAAAAATGCAAATTAAAGGTTTTTTCAAAAATTCATAAAAAATACAGAAATTGCTCTATCTTCAAACTTTTTTCACTCATCATATTTAAAATTAAATTTCCTACACTATAGTACAAAAAATATTTGTGTGGTGCGATTGGTTTGGAGTCTGTGAGGTAAAAAGTACTAAAAAGTGCAAAAAAACACATAAAACATTAAATAACTTTTTTTCTAATTAAAATATCGAAAATCGAAGCCCGAGGTGCACATCTTCGGCAAAATCAGCGCCTGTATACCAAATTTCATCTTTCTAGGTCTTACCGTTTTCCCGTGAAGCGCGCCACACACACACACACAAACATCTTATTTTATTATATGTATAGACGAAGCCCGAGGTGCACATCTTCGGCAAAATCAGCGCCTGTATACCAAATTTCATCTTTCTAGGTCTTACCGTTTTCCCGTGAAGCGCGCCACACACACACACACAAACATCTTATTTTATTATATGTATAGATTATGCAAAAGTGCTATTGTATTTGTTTCATATTATATTAAGCGTAATCGCCACCTTACCCCATGTAAGGGACAATATGACAAATAATTTCGTTTCCCAAACTCGATATGTCATGAAATTTAAAATTATTTCTATGTCAATCACATATCTTTATAAATTAATATTACTCTCAATAGTTTCAGTTAGCAAAGTAGCAGATGACACTTTCTTTACGCTGGGGGGGAGAGGGAGGGGAACTATTAAGAGCGTCGTTTTTCCTACTTTTATTTTATTAGACGCAGAAACGTTTTTCTGCGTATGAATCCCTACCTAAAATCACTTTGATGTATCTGTTTTTAATTTCGAATTTTTCGAAAAACCTTAAATTCCAAAAACTAAGATCGTCTTAAAAAGAACGCATTTCTTTTTATCAATACTAAAACTAATAACTTCAAAAATAATATCTGAGAGGAATGAAATCTTACTAAATGTATTTCAGAAATGGAAAAACGCAATCCATCCGCGATTTCTCTCTCTCTCTCTCTCTATTCCTGTCTTCACAGTCAGGAGTAATCTTCAAAGATGAACAGAAAGTTTTCATCCGTATTTGAAAACGAACATCAAATAAGTTAAAAGCATCGGCTTTTTCAGGGAAGTGCTTAATGATGGATGGCCTCAATACATTTATCAGTTCATGCAAACAGTAGCACTCTACAATATTGAAGTATTTTTACCTTGGAATGGAGAAGATAATGTAATAAATCCATTTCCAGAATTCTCTCGATATTTTATAGCTACAAATGCTCTTGCAAACGTTTTTAGGATCGCAAAAAGAGTATGACTTTCTATATCTTTACCAACGCATGAACATGTATTGTACATGTGTCTGTGAATTATAAAAGAAACGTACCTTTTAATTTATTTTTTTTTAGCCGAAGAAAATTAATAATAAATAAATAAATAAATAAGAAGATTATTCTCAAAAGTTTAAAAAAAACATCATTAAACATATAAATAAATAGAAATAAAAAGAAAATACACATTGAAGTTTTTTGTGTTTGTCCACAGTCACCCACGTTAAAACATATATGAACACTAGTTGACCCACCCACGAGTTGCTCTGCCTCAATAGTTAATAATAGATTAAACTAATTTTACTCATACATGAAATACACCGATAACTCAAGCCATTCCAGCTGCAGTTTCGTGCTTATTAGCACGTATCATCCCGACATAGATGGTGACTGAGCTGCAGACCAGAAGAGTGATCAAACCATTATCTCTCTCTTCTGGTCTGTGTTATTTCTATATTAGCTACCAGTTTGTTTGGCACTCTTGGCTTCCTTAAGAGGTTTACCACCCCCAGCTCAGTCAGTTCCTATGCCGGACTGATGAGTGCTAATAAGCACGAAACTGTAGTCCTCTGCTGGAATGACAGAGCTGTCGGTGTATTTCATGTACTTCTGCCTTAGCCCTGGCTGTAGGGCGGTATTTTACTCATCATCTCGATGCAATCAAATTCATATTTTTAATGACGCTGAAAAAAATTGAGCCGATTTTAAATAGTTTTGGATTGAGAATGGGCATGCTCGGTCGAAATAACTGGTTATTAAATTTTGTAAGTACTACTTGCTAAGTTTTCTATTCTAAAAATATCACTTTCTATACTTATGATTAGTAAATTTAGTTAATACTTACTTTAACCAAATATGCACAATAACAGATGCAGATGCGTAGTACCGGAATGTTGAAATTAAGTTCAAATCAACATACATTTTGTGAATGTACACTTTTGAATTCATCTCAGATTTAACTATAAATTGAAATCATTGACTTCTTTGCAAAATATACTTAAGAAATTGATAGCATATGACAATAAATTTCATAAATGAGGTCGGTAACAATCTTTTTGAACTATTGTTTCTATTCCTAAAATTGAAAATTATATAAGCACTAATTTGTGCCCAATATTCTTGGTTAACCTGTGTTTTACTAAAAAAATTAGATTCTATGGTTTTAACATACGTGAGCTGGCGACATATTGTTGTCCATGAAAGAAATACGTATTTTCTAAGTTCTAACCACAAATAGACTTACTTTGACATTGATATATTTTTATAGCCATCGTGAAAGTTAAACTCATCGGGAAACGAAGCCTTCTAATAAGAAATGGAGATTCCGACGCTATTTATGGAATGCGTGGCAACGGCAACATTGAGATTTCTCCTTTAAACTTTCCCTTAAAAAATTGTTGCTTTGAGAACATTTCCAGTGATCCTTTTGATAACTAAACGTGTAACGCTGCATAATCTAGATGTGTTTATATTACGAGGAAGAATAATTGGTGTACTTTTTTCAGCCGAAGGAACCTAGAAGGGAGTAATTGATGTTATGGTAATTTTACAGGAGAGAGGACAATCTTTTTCTGGCGCATGCAAAGGATGGGGCGCGTACTTTTTTAACCATGGTAAAAACTGAAAAGGATTTTAAAAAAAAACAACGTTTACATGGCTCGATGCGGAATAGGCTTCTACATACCATACACTAGTAAACGGAGAGTCGCAATTCAGTCTTGGCTCTGAAGCACAGAATCGTTACATGAAGAAGTTATTGTGCATTACATTTTTAAACTTATGATAGAAAAATGAAGCTTACAATTGTGATGTTGCACCTCTTCTTCTTTTTTTTTGCTTATCCATAGGGATACTTTCTATGTTGAATGCGAAAAAGTACGATACACGGAGTTCATGGTAAATGTTCACAAAACTTTAACAAAGCAAGATTTTTACCATGTTTTTGTTGAATATTTTACCTTTATTGTACATTTTCAATTATAAATATAAATGCAATTACTCTACTGCCATATTATTTGATTAAAAGCGTTTTGTTACCTCCGAACTGTTTGGTCATCCGCTGAATATAGTTTTAATTATAACATACAACTTAGTTAAAAGAAAATAATAAAATAGAAAATAAATACTTCTTACCTTTACAATTACAAATAACAAAAACATGACAAATTTCAAAATAAAATCAATTAAAACATAAATCATGCATGTAAATTTTGAAATGTTTATTTTAAAGCTAACTTTAAAATAAACATTGCGAATACAATTTTAATACATTTAAAATCCATCAGTTGCTCTTAACAACAAAGAAATTGTAGAAATGTAATTGAAATTTAATTAAATGTAAATATTCTAAATAAGTTTACTATCTAAAACCTCATGTATCTACTGTGTTGACAAATATTATAGTTTAACACAAATATCGTCTTTATCTAAAACTTTAATTAGGTTTCCGGAAAAAAGTTTAAATGAAAACACAAAAGTTACTTGCTATTTAAATATATACCAATATTTCAAACTTCTGTCTGTTTGAACTGAGTATCAAACATGCTTACCTTTTTATTTTGCGTAGATTGAAGAACGTTAAAAGGATTTCCTACATTATCATGAATATTAAGTCATTAAGGGGAAAGTAAAATTAATCGTTTTACAAGGAATGTGAGAATTATAATCATACATACAGTTTAGTGTTATAGTTCAATGTGGTATAAAATCAATCCTAAACAAGCAAAAATAGATCTTTGGGACTGTTTGATCACATTTTTATGTTCCTTAGGGTTTTATTTTTGTTTTACAGCTTATAAGAACAAACACTTGATAGCTGCGAAGCTAATTATTTTTTATCGGATGCTTGAAGAAACAAACAACTCAATGCTTTTATGTCCAAATAAAAATGTTTTGTCAAAAGAAGACAAATGCAATTTTAGTCGTAAATACACAGGTTTCTATATCATGATATATTTTCTTAGTTACTCTTTTCTTAATTCCTGCTATTCACCTTTGTCAATATTGCGTCAATATTCTGATAAATGATTATTACATTTGATTACGTTTTTAGGGTTCTGCATGAACCGTAAAAAAGGTTTTTTACGCGACGTATTTTCATTTCTATTGAATGTTTTCAGTTTTTTATCAGTATCCTGTTTTTTTTATTTTGTGATTTTTTTGTGACATTCATTTAGTTATGTTTATCTGAAATAAACGTTGCATTATATTGAATGAAGTCACATAACATGTTAAATTTATAATCATCAACCGTAATGGAAAGAGGAAAAGAGGGCACACATTAACATTGTTTTCGTTATTCTTTATTTTTCAAAAAATATCTAGAAAAAAGAAACGACCCCATGATTGAATGGTATTTTATTCGTGTCATGCAACTGTTTGGCATTACTTCACTTCATGGTATTTTTACTTCCTTTCACAAAAAAAAGGAAGTATTGTATTCGCGAAAAAAAAATCACTCAAAAATCGACCTTAATTTCCATTTTACTTACCCCCGAATGAATGTTGAGTTTTTTTTTTTTTTCCGACTCGACCACACGTGGATACATGCCTAGGGACGTACAGACACCCGAAATATCCCTTTTGACAATCCCCAAATTAATTACAACGAGTTTTCTCGTGACGTCTGTATGTACGTATGTATGTGCGTATGTGCGTATGTGTGTATGTATCTCGAATAATTCAAAAACGGTATGTCCTAGAAAGTTTAAATTTAGTACGTGGACTCCTAGTGGTACGTGGGATCTAGTTGTGCATCTGCCCTTTTGGTTGCATTCGGGTGTTTCTAAGGGGGTCTTTTGTCCCTTTCTGGAAGGAAATCATTGTTAATTTCGATGTAAACTCAAATGGTGTTATAATTTGGCGGACACTTGGCGAGGTATCGCCAGTCTTTTTTTCGCCAAGTTTTGTCGCCAACTTGGTGACAAATTCGGCGATTTTGTTTTTAAATCTGGCATCGATTTGGCCATTGTTGGTCATATTTAGAGAGTAAACTATTGAATCACACTAAAATTGCCAATAATGGGAAAATTACATTAAATTGGAGTAAAAGGAAGTCATGTGATGCACACATCAGCTCGTGTATGCATAATACTAGGTATTCAATATAGAAAGTGTTCCTGTGCAACATCACTTTTCAGTTTTATAGCAGGTTTTTTTTATTCATTTGATTTTAGCAGCTCAAGTTTCTAGTATGTATTAATACTACCCCATAAGTAATGGAAATAGATTGAAGGTATTTTTAAAGCAATTTTTATGGTAATTTTCAGCTGTTGATTTTATAAAAAAAAATAATATGCTATCATAAAAACAAACATTTTTGTGACTACCGACATTAGAAACTTTGTTTTTTCTCATCTCAAAAAACACCCAACGCGTCTGAAGAAGCTTTCATCTTCTTCAGACGCGTTAATAATATTATATAACAACATTTGAAAAGCGCTGCCGACTGCGCTACTGAGACTCGCAGTTCCCAACAAAAGCAACGTGGTAAAGGAACTGACGGAAGCGGCGCATGCGCTGTATTCCAAATGTCGGTGACAGTGTCGCGAAATGAATGGTTTTTCCCCACCTCAAAAGCGCTCCACAAGCATTAAGAAGCTTTCACATTTAAAAAAAAATTTATTTCTATTTTAAACATTGTCATAAATTTACTTAAATGTTCATATAATGGTTTGCAATAATTAAGTATAGTTATTAGTTAATTTAAAATATGTTTTTATTTGAAGAAGAGAAGAAGACAGAGTTAAAATACTAGACATTACCTGCTTAAACACACCACAGATACTTAAACTGGCTCATTGCTTCAAAGGTTTGGCCAACAAAAGAACGATAACGAGTCACATTCGGAGTCTCTACAGCTAGGGTAAACCACAATGTACTATTCCGCAGCTAAATTGTGTATCTGATCGACTAATGAGTTTTATAGTAAGTTACGTAGCTGGTTTAGGGTACTTAGCGTCTAATAATAAGGAATATCAATAATATCTTGTGTTTAATGATCATTTGTGGTGTCGATTGTTTCCCGGATGCTTTATAAAAATGATTGCCTTTTGTCTATTATTTCGATAAATACCAATCGTTTCATTGAAGAAGATGTTTAGTTTAAAAACGTCGTCGTGCTTTTTATGTACATATTTTTGAAACGAATGTGCACAAAAATTATAAGAGAGCACACCATAGAGAAATCTGTAAATGTATTGCAGAAATTATGCCACCCATTCTGCCAGTACTTTTTACCAAAAAATCGGACTTCGGAGTGTAAAATTTGGAAAGACTACGCAAATAAATGACACTAAGATCATTTACTATTAAGGTATATTTTTCTACAGTACCTTTTCCACTCTATAAGCTCTCCATTTTGCTAGAATAATTGCTTTAAAATGTTCTTGTAATTTAAGCAGTGTTTTAAAATATTTCTCTTATGGACATAATATCACTTTTGTATGAAGGGAAGAACAAAAGGAGTTGCCGAAGCTAAATATATCACCTTAAGATAGTTCATTTCTAACACTTTAACACTTTCTTCTCGTATGGCAGTCGATATATTGATGAATCAACTTCACCCCCCAACTAAGTTAAGAAGCTGATGTCTTTTCTTCTTAATCGTGCTTCTGTGAAACGCCAGATGTTGCTGAGGGGAGACAACTTACTCAACTGAAGATCAAGTTCATCAAACTTCTAAAAGATGGTTCACTTTTTCAAAACTTTTGTTGGCGATGAGCCGTTTTCTTTATGCTTATGGCCATTAATGCATAAGTGACCGTAGCAGCCTTGCAGTCAAGTTGAATTCAGAAAATTGAGCATTTTTAAAGCTTTATTGAATTCTTTCATTTCATTGTAAAATTTGGCTTTGGAACTTTTAAGAGCTAAAACATCATTTATTGTGTAAGTAGAAGTACATATTGATAGTGATGTTTTGTAAAATAATACAGAAGAGAGAAAAAAAATTTTTTAATACTAAGTAAGGTTCATTAAAAAGCAAAAAATGAAGTTTTCATGCAAATAATAGAATAAATAACGTTCCGAAATTCAGAGGAATAAGGGGATACGTCAGTTATTTTGTAGTCTTTTCTTAAAATAACAGGAATATTTTTCGCTACATTTCTGGAAAATATGAAAAAAGGCTTTCAAAAAGGTGATCAGTTTTGATGTTTAATAAGGCTTTTTCAAGACAACTAAATCTTTATTACCTAAACTTATTAAACTTCTTTTTTTTAAAAAGTCAGGTTTTCTTAATACTTTTTGTCTGTAAAATATTACACAATAACAACGCATATAAATTAGACACGTTTGCTTGGTCAATATAGATTTCTTAAGTTTCATAATAAATATTTACCTAAATATAGACAGAGAGTTTTGTTATCCAACATTTTAATGGCCAAAAGTAAATAGCTTTAACATTTTATAACCTTTAATAGAGTAAAGACTTATTTCAATGTTAAAATCTTGAATAAAATTTAATGCCGCTGTGCTGCCCGTGAAATTTAAAGCAGACATCTGAAGAAAGCTTCGTTTAGTTACAAAATGGCAGACGAGTCACTATTTATTCAACAATTCAAGACTTCAATACACACATCTACTACATCAGGTATCAGTTGTAAGTTCTGATCTCGCAATGAGCACAAAATATACCTTGAACAAT
Source organism: Uloborus diversus (assembly GCF_026930045.1). Classification (NCBI taxonomy): domain Eukaryota; kingdom Metazoa; phylum Arthropoda; class Arachnida; order Araneae; family Uloboridae; genus Uloborus; species Uloborus diversus. The sequence goes on along the minus strand of NC_072732.1, from coordinate 91,912,961 downwards.
ATAATCTCCCTTGAAGCGTTAATTAAATGTTGCATGTTGACATTCAATGTCTGTTTGCTGAGAAGTGTAATGCACGAGAATTTTAACAGCAAACGAGCAATTTGTGACGGAACACTTCCCTAAGCAGAAGTAACGTATCATGAGAAAATGGTGTTCATTTTGTCAGACCAGATGTGGCTCGTCCAGACTTGGCTCCTTTTGATTTACCCCTTTTTGCTCAAATGAGAATCTGACTCAAAGTTCAAAAGTTTATCTCAGACGAGTGTAAAGAAATGGCTGTGAGACCAGGCAACTGCTTTCTGAGACGCGGATGGAAAAGAAAAGGTGCCACGTTACGACAAATGCCTCAGTCGGAACGATGGCTATGTATAAAAGTAGCTGGATGATTTGTCTAAAAATTCCAAATAGTATTCTTTTATCTTAACAGCGGTTTTTTTTCCTGACCGTCTGGAACTTGAAAAAAATAAGCACTTGTATAACAATTATGCTAGTTTTTAAGAGCATGGATACACTCAGCAGAACTAAAATACAATTACTTTGGTCATCGCCATTAATTTTGCCATTAAACAATAGATTTGTTTCATCAAAATAATGGTAAAATCATATTTTAAAATAAACTTAATCACTACTTTTGTGGCTTTTACTCAAACTATGAAGATATTTAGAGAATCATTATCACTAAAGGAGTATGTACCGTTTTTCACAAAAACAGGTGTAAAGAAATGAATTCCAAAGTTATTGGCAAACGATGTTTTGTTAACAACCAGTCTAAATACAAGAGGAAATACAAAACTTATCAATGATTTCTTCTTCAGTTACAAACACTTTGTTTGCTCATGAAACAAACAGAGAGAAAACTAAGGCCGAAAATTTCCTGTCTTGTTCATCTCTTAGCTAAGAAAAGTAATCATTTCGAGATAAAAGTTATTTGCCCTCTTTGTAAAAGTCACTTCGTCTAGTGGCAAGATAAACCCTAATCCCCCTTTTTACTTTAAAAGCTAATAAAAAAAATAATCAGAGGTCTGAATTAAAGTGAGTTGAGGAACTACTGCAGTTGAAAGCTTTCCGAGTACACCCCTAAAGAACTACAAACACAGAAAAGAATCGAAAATTTTATTGTTGCTTGGGCTCATAATCCAACAATAGCTAATCAGAAATCGCTTCTTTCTTTTGTGTGTTCGAATCAATACATCGTTTCGGATGAGGGAGACGAAGTTTTCCGATGAGAAAAGATTTCTTGCTTTACTCGAGACACTGAGGGAGTCTGTAATTAAGCATTATGTTTAGCACATTTCAAGATGCAATTATAAGTGGATTAAAAATTTTGAGCATCTTTTAAAAATAAAATTAATATCTAAATGTTTAAGTTTCGCAAAAAGTGTTTTTAATGTTTCGAAAAAACAACATTCCTCAATCTAAAACTAATCTCTTAAAAAATTCCAGCGATTTTAACACAGACTGAGTAAATTTTCACTTCTTTCCAGTTTTGAAAACGCACTTTCCTAATAGGAGTGAATTTCATTCCTTCTGCGGAGCGGTTATTTTCACTCCTTTTGGATAAGCTAATTTCACTCCCTTTTGATAAGTTATTTTCACTCTTTTTTAAGACTAAATTAATATCCTAAATGAGTGGCTGCTTTCCGTTTTGGAAAGCCGATATTTCACTCTTTTTTAGAATAAAATAGGTAAAATCATTTCCTCTCATTTGGTGAAATACTTTTCTAAACGTGTTTTCATGTGCTTATGCTGTGTATTTGAATTTAAAATTGTTTTTAAAACTGTTATTTCATTTGAAAAAAAATTTAGTTTTTAGGTTAAAAAATTGTGAAAAAAAAAGTGTTTCCGAAGTGGATGCACAAAAACTGTATGGTAAATACGAAGAGTTTTCTTTTTTATTTAAACTTTAACTGGTAATATTTCTTGAACTACTCGTATAACGTTAAAAATCACCCACGTGCAATATTACGTACATTTCCAAATCTAAAGATTGCAATAAAATTAAAAAACCCACACAGTTCCAAATAAACAGATTTAAAATTTTGAAACTTTATATTGATATTCTCGGTATGCCTTTTAACATTAATAATGTTTTAAAAGTTACATCAATCCAAATTAATTTAAAAAGTCATACATAAATTATGACAAGATACGTTTGAATTCAATTTTGTTTCTTCGGGGCCATTCATTAATTACGTAAGGACAATTTTTGACCTTCCCTTCCCCCTATGTAAGGGTATGTAAGATCCCCCCCCCCCCCCACATTTTACGTAAGATTCTTTTTTTCTTCACAATAATAAAATAACAAATATTACATCACTGGAATCGTTCTTAAATTAACTATCATTATTATTTTTTATAACCTTTTTGGGGTAAGGAATCTAGACCGAATGTTTTTTCGACAAATAATTTTTGTATATGATGCGATAATAATTAAAAATAACACATGTAAAACATAATGCGATTCTTGTATCATATTTTACACGTTTCATTCTTTGAAACACAAGTAAAAACAACTCATCCTATAACACATACTTTTACCTTTCTGAAGCAAGTGGAATATAATATTTGCCAAACCACTTGACCGCGGATTTCTAATATAAAATATAGGCTTGGAAAATATTACGTAAGAATGGATCTAACAACCCACCCCCTCCAAGCAAGGTATGTAGAGAATTTTCCACCCCCTCCCCCTCAGGACCCTTACTTAATTAATGAATGGCCCGTTACACATATGGATGAGTGTATTATAGAAAGTTTATGATACTCTTTAAAGTTAATTATACACACTAACAATATTTGATTAATTTAAAATATACGCTGTGAAGTAAGACAAAACAACGTAAGTAGAAGCACAAATTTGTAAATTACAGCAGACACGTGTTTCGGCGTTACAAGGAACGCCTTTTTCAATGCAAAAAACAATGAGCTTATGGATGAAAAGACATCCGACAAAAGCCAAGAGCAGATAAGCATGCAGCTTAAAAGATAAAAACCGCGGATTAGCCAAACACCAATGACAACGGTATAAACCGATCAGGAACCAATAGGAATGCAAGCAAAGGCCAAGAGCTTTCTCTTAGGTACGAACCCAGAAAGAAAGAATTCAATTCGACAAAGATTAAGCCGAAGCTTAAACAAAAAGAAAAGAAATTGTCAGTAACCGTGAACAGCAAGAAAGGAAAAGCTGAATGGAAAACCATGAAATAAAATAAACAGAAACAAAAAATATTTGGAAAAAGGAAAAATAAAGATAAATAGAAGAAAATGGGGGGGGGGTTGTCAATCAAGACAAAAAGGTAAAAATAAACAAAGGAAGATAGATAAAAATGAATGGGGGAAAAAATCAGCACAAAGGTATTTATTTATCTTATACGCAGTGGCTGGGACTCCGACCATCGGGCGCGGATTCGGTATCCGACCTATAGATTTGTCCATGGTCGGGTCTGTAACACCTGCCTAAAATATATATACAGTACACACACACACACCAAAGATGGTAACGACTGTTTCAAATGTCATATTTTTGATTGGATGAACGAAACAAAATTGTTGATGAAAGTTTCATTAATTTGGAAGAAAAAGTTACAAAAAGTTCGCCGTAACATTGCACGTGGGTGATTTGTAACGATGTACGAGCAGTTCAAGAAATATTAACAGTTACAAGTTTTAATCAAATAGAAAATTCTTCGCACTTACCATGCAGTTTCTGTGCATTGCCTTCAGAAACCTCATTCGGGAACAAATATTGTTTTAATTCATCAAATGAAGACATTTAGCTAGCGACATCCACTTGGTACTCGTGACCAACGTTAGTTAAGCCGAACATGGATGTATGGAAGATTCTCCCTAAACAAAATCACGTGACAGAATCGGGCCAATGAAAATGTTTTTGAGTCCTTCTTTTAAAGACTGTTTTTATATTTCGCTCAGCAAAAGAAGTGTTTCCGAATTTCACACCAATAAGGAAACGTTTTAGTCTTGGTTTTTTCGTAAAGCGTCTTTTTTCGATAAAGCTAACACTCAGAAAGAATGAATGCAACCGCAATAGAGCTCACTCTTTTTAAGAGTTATTTTTTCGTTCTTTTGAATTAAGAGTGTACTGGTTCTATCTAACAACATTCTAGCACAGCTGTGCCGTGTATTAAAAAAAGGGTAAGAACTGCATTTTTTCCCACTTTTTTTCTATATTTGTCATCTATTGTACTGTAACTTAATCGTACAAGCTTGCTTCTTTGGTTTCCGCATTAAAAATCGATTTAAAAAAACGTATGATTCCAACATTTCCCTATTTTTAGTATTGACTACAAAACGCGCTTCATCAAATATATCGATAACTCATTTCTGAAGATATTGCCGTTTACCTTACCACGGCAAAGTTATACTTTAAACTGTGCAATTCCTACCTTAATACTAGATTACAGAAAATAAAACATCGAGCTTTTTTTTTTTTTTTTTTTTGTGACATTAAGGTTTATGATGAGAAAGAAATTCACTCTTTGTGGCGTGCGCACAATTGAATGCAGCGTTATTAAAATGCTACTCCATTTCGCAGATCATACAATCATTGTTGATTCAAGGAAAAAAACTAAGATAACAGAAGAGATAATTCTCATAGCTTCTCTTTTAGTTATACCCACAATTACTCACGAAACTAATGTCTCCCTGTATAGATATTTGCGAAGATGTGGTGCCGAAATTGTGTAATATTGCAGTATTTAAATTCCCGACTGTCCTTTTCTCATTAGATATAGTTATCTGTGCATACCTGTGTTTCATCATTCAACAAGATTTGGAGTATCATTTAGCAAATTGAGAATTACCGCCCTCCCAAAGATTTTGGTTTGGGGCATCCCTGGCTGTCAAAAAAAAAGAAAAAAAAAAAGGAAAGAGATAATCACAATTTCACATACTGTATTTGAAACCCGTTATACGGTATCTCTATCACACAGGGAAACTCGAACTAAGGCAGTGAGAAGCAAAAGGATGTAAATAAAAATAATAAAAACTTGAAGATAACCAGTACAAATGATAGGAGAACCTCTCCTCTGCTTTGGGACAAAAAATAGCATTAGTAGTTCTAGTAGGTGCTGATGTACAGCATAATTGAGATTTTTTTAAATCAAAGCCTACCAAGGATCTGAATTTTAAATGCGATTTACTCAAAACTATAAATCGTCCAATTACATCTATTTGCTTCTTACTGCTTTAATTGTACTAGACGAATTCACTTGTAGGGTAGACCGGGCCACGTTTACTTAGTGATTTTTTTTCAAAATGAACAATAGCTGGAGAACCAACAGTCATAACAGATTGATGCTGCTCCTTAGAAAATATCCTCACAAGTTTTTGAGCATCAGTCGAGCTTCAGTCAAGCATGCAGAAAGAATAATCTGTTTTCTACCAAGTCGAGTAAATTTTGAGTTAAATGTTTTGAAGCTTATTGTGAATAAATAATACTTAGTTAAGAAAGATCAATTTTTAAAAATTAGCAGAATTTTATCCTTTTTTGAGAATTCTACTTGTATGAACTGAAATGTTATTAAATTTTTTTGCACGTTAAAAATAAATCCAAACTGGGCAAGTTTACGCGTTGACATCTGATCATCTTTGCACTCGTTCTTGCTGTGTCCTACTTGAACGTGCCCCTGACACTTTTTTCACTCCAAACTCTCTCAAACCTTTTAAAGTATTTTCAAGATATTTAGTTTTGAAAATCCCAATTTAATTTCTAATCAAATTACACATTCGTATCTTATAGCTTACAATCATATAGTGCTGGCTTTATGCACTTTCAGCTTCAACTTTATCCACTATTCAGTCCAATAAATGTGCTTTATTTTAGCGATGGTAAGACATTATCTTCAAAACATTAAACAGAACCACATAAGGGATCACAATAAACATGCGTAAACATGCCCCGTGTCCGGGGAAAGTTTACGCAAAAACCTTGGACTTAAAAATAACTTTTTTAATGGTTAAAATCACAAACTCAGCAACAACTGAATACAGCAATTCTGACTCCATTAAGTGCTTTATGAAACCGCAAAGTCTAAAATGTCCAAAGATAAAACATAAAATTTAGAAAATTCATCGAAAAAAATCCGCGTAAACGTGCCTCGGTTCACCCTACTATGTATTGTATTGCTATAGCTAATTTGCGTTCACTAAAATACTAAGTTTCTCTTCAAAAAATAAGTAACATACAAGAAAAAAGAAAAGCTTTTCCTTTCCCCTAAAGATTTTATTAAAATATTTTTGTCTATTAAATATTTACTCTCTTCTGTGGATATCGAAATCGCGCTTCACCCTAATCGACATTTTTGAATTTCTTTGTCTGCATAAGCTTTATCCGAAAGAAAACTTCTATGTACTATTCTGTGCTCCTTTAAAGAAATGAGCAAGAAATAAGCTTCAGAAATTACCGATACAGAGGTTAATACATCCATCTTAGCCAAGGCCATTTAGGAAGACTGTAGCTGATAAACTAGTGAGAAAAGCTGCATTGAACCTTTCTGTTCATTTATCAAAGCAGCTGGAGCTCCCAATTGATACTTAAGCTCCCTGAGAGGGGAGAGCTTGGAAAGACTGTGAGTCTTATTTTTCTGGGGTTAATGCATATTTAGATTTTTAAAAATACGTTAGTACTTTGTATGATAGAAACCAGTTTAATATCTGCAATTTTTTTTTGTCTTGAACTTTAAATCATTTGACTTTTTTTTGGTTACACATGAAAACATAGAGGTAAAACTTATTTAAAAGTACAATTTAAATACTTGTCAAAATACTTAAAATTTTTAATTTCAGACTGTGTAGGAAAGGGCTTAAATTAGTTCAACCTCTTAGAGTGAATTTTAAGTAAAGTGAAAATTGGCCACATTTTTTCATAGTAGTTGAATAAACGTACATAACGAAGAAATGAATTTAACTCGCATAAACATTTTCACGAGAAGTGCAAGCAAATCAGTGTAACGCATGACAAAACTATGTTCTGCTGAATGAAACAACGCCCCTTCGAAGACGTTTTTAGAAGCATAAATTTTTTTGACTGTTGTGATTTCTTTCTAAATACGTATTAAAAATCATTAATTAAAAAACCAGTACTAACCAAACTAAATCTAATAAAAGCATTGATGGAGCCACTAACATGTTTATGTATTTTTTTTTGTAAATATTATTTTACTTTTTTTTACAGGTATGCTTTTCTTACGAATATACAAGAACGAAAGATATTGCATGCATTTAACTAATAGTATACTAATTAACTTTAAAACTTAAAACACGTTTTTCTCCATGATGCATATTTTTGTGATTTTTTGCATTCAAACTCTTATAAGTCAAGAACTAATAAAGATACAGTCTTGAAATTTGGAGCATATCTTTTTGAAACAGATTACTTCAATTTTTGTTTTGTTCGAAAAGTTTTTTGCGAAAAATATGATTTTAAAAAAAAAGTATGTTCGAATTTTTCGAAATTTTTTTCAAATATTTTCTTTTTTTTATTGAATTAATATTTTTTTAATCGCCGAATAAAAATTAAAGCTCAGATATTTTCGCATATTTTTTTTTTAATATGAAATTTGACCTAAAATATTTTGAGCTTTAGCTGTTTAAAGCAACTCTTTTTTTAAACAAATTCAAATATATATATTTTTTTAATATTTTTGTCATGATTTTGCTGATTCAATAGATAGTGAATCAGTGCAAAAAATTTCAAAACCCTAAATTGTTTTTTTTAAACGCGTCCCTGACCTCCTTAAACTAGATTTTTTTTTAAAATCGGATTTAAGACTTAAATCTTGTTTCTCTGGCATAGAAGATGCACTGTCAGAGCTGTCTCTTACGTCTTTAAATAACATAACTTTTTACCGAGTAGTTTCGTTTCCAAAAATCCAAAATATATAGACTTCAGCAAACATCTAAGCCTCTTAGAAACTCAGGAAATGCATAGAAACGCACGTCTGTAATTCTGAATATTTTTCAAGCGATATCTCTTATTGCCCAAAATGCTTTTCTTGCTTTTTCAGATAGCTGCTGTTGGAAGAGAGATTCGAGTATGCATGATGACTGCTTTCTGAGGTGTAAAATTCCTTATGTCAAAAATGTTTCTTATCTTCTGTTAAAATTTATTTCCCGGATTTTTTGGCGCATCAAAGGATAAGAGATAAAACGCAGATAGTAACCTTCGTTTCCGTTCACTTATGCATTGTATTGTATTGCACACTTGGTGACTAAAATTATTTGAGCAGTGGGGGGAGGGAGTTAAAATAAAACTAATGATTAAAAATTGTTAAGGGATCATCCACAAATCCTGCTACGCTTTAGGGATGATTTACAAATTATGACTGATTGTAAAAAAGGAAACGGGGGGAGGGGAGGGGGGTTAGAAGAAATCATCACGCATTTTCTTTAAGAGACATTTGACAAAGGGAGAAAAGAGGGTAAGTTGAAGTGAGACACTTTGATGGGAGGAAAGCACGCTAGGAGGAAGTGGAGTCAAATATGTTTTTAAAAAATGGGTGACGTCATTTATCGACAGCTTCTTTTGATTTTACTTTCTAGAAAAGTAAAAGAAGTTCGAAAAATGCAAGAAAGAAGGCTTAATATAGTTTAAAAATATCACTAAAGACAAAAAAAAAAGAAATAAACTCTTTGTATATATAATAACGAATTCACTGATTGAATAGCAGTGCTCCTGACGTTACCAACAATGAAACTCGCTTCACGCCATCATAATTTGATAATATTTTTTGGCAATGTTTAACATGCAGAGAAATGCTTTATTTTGAGAAGGCTGAACTGGATCCGGTAAGTTAACTGTTTTACTGGTAAGACTGTCTTTTTGGGAGAACGAAGAAACGAAAAACTGGTCAACAATGAACGATATCTACTGGAGTTTAGGGTTAATTCACTGGAGTTAGTGTTAAAATTGCAACTATCAAAATATCACCAAACAGACGATTGCTTCGTTCAAATGTAGAAGCAATTTTGGCCCGTCATACCTTGACTGGCAATTTTCTAGAAATTAAATAAATTTCGAAATAGGAAAAAATGGAAAGTAGGGTGTTGATATGCGGAAAGTTAGTCTGTGTATCTATTTGTCAATCAGTCAGTATACTCTCGTACCCCTCCAGTAAAGTTTCAGAAAATAGTAAGATTTAAACTTTTTTTTTCGAAAGATCTCGGCGAGGACGTCCCCATGCCCATATTTTTACTTTTTGATTTGATTTTTTTTTGTTCAATTTTGTACCGTTCAATAAACCTTAACATTACCGCCTACGCGAAAACTTAAGGCCAATATAGTTCACAGACTTAAAGGTGGATTTTGAATTGGGAAGAACATGTTTGATTTTTTTTTTTTTTTTGATGTAGCGACTTTAAGTGTATTTTTGGATAATTCAAAAATTTTAACATTGACGACAGCAACAGAAATTACCTTAGCCCCCAAAAATGTTTTAAAAAAAAGAGACAGATTCTGAAGATTTTCTTAATTTTTGCTTTCAAAAAGTAAAAAAAAGTTATTTTTAAGAAATCGAAACACCATCTCCTGTTGACTTAACACTGACGTACGTCAGAAAAAAATACGATAATACTGATTCAAAATGAAAATATTTCAAAGCGTAAATGTTTTTATCGGGACATTTTACCAGTCGGTAAGAAAATGACCAACTCCGGACTTTGACTCTAAGAATTGTAGTACCTTTGACCCCTAATTAAGAACTATTTCGGATAATTCCCTGATTAAAAATATTTTTATGGAAATAATACATTAGCTGCATTGAAGGCCTTAACAAAATCATCTGTAAATATTAAAAAGGTATGGTTGACATAATTCGCAGTCTTAGCTAGTAAAGAAAACCTTCACCAGATGGCGAAAACCGATGTTTGTATAAGGGAAAGTTTTTTTGTTTTACTTTGGACGGAACTTTTTATCTAGATCTTTACTATTGGCACCTGCACGGCTTTGCCCATAGTAGAAAATCAAACGGTCATTCGGTTTGCGTGTATATTTACAAATAATGGATGATGAATTTCTCGACAATTTGCTATGTTCAATTTGCTCGCACATGTTATGGTAATTTGCTCGTCCATGTTGTCGTAGTTTACTCGTCTATGTTATGAAAATTTGCTCGGTAAAATGTTAGATAGAAATCTTTTTCTATAAAGTAGAAAATTAACCAAATCAAATTTTCGAAAAATCGCTTCGAGGTGCGCACCTCTATGCTACGAACTAATTTTGTGCCAAATTTTATGAAAATCGGCCCAACGGTCTAGGCGTTATGAGCGTAACAGACAGAGATCCAGACATACAGACTTTCAGCTTTATTATAAGTAAAGATGAACACGTTCTACGTGTTGTGTACTTGCTTTAATCTTTCTTTCGTTTTGGTCACTACTAGTTATCAGTTGGATGAACAACCAGACGGCGAGATCGCATGCCTTCTCATTAATCTCAATTTATTTTGTCAGTCATCTTTTTTTATATATAACTTATGATATTATATTTTATTAGAGTTATTTTAATTAAATTGACTTTTTTTTAAAGATCTTCTTTTGTTTGTATTGATGCTCAAAGACGCATTACGTCTTCCTTGATGCTGCTGTGTTTTTTAATGTTACTCTTCCTGAAAAGTTGCAAAAACCCCACCACGTGTTTGTCATAAGAGAAAAATAAAAGGCCGAGATTTAGAAAAAAAAAAAGAAGAAAGAATAATGTAAGAGAACTAGTAAAAAGCTTTACAGTTACGATTGTAACAGCGAAATTTGGGAAAATACGTTCTTGCCTGTTTAGTACATAAATCAAATTATATTCTTCCATTTAGAAAATAATGAAGTTTTGGAAACAAATCAACTCCTTTATATTTATTCTTTTCCCATGTTCTAAATTGCGTGTAACAATCTTGTTTACTTTTAAATTTTCTACAAATAATCAATGACTAAAGTCAATCAGGGTCAGATCTCCTTTCGTATCGAAATTGCCCTGAGTCTCTTCGCTGTTATTAAGGAGTAAGAAATAAAGAAAAACAAAGAAATGTTTAGTTTGTTCCCATTCTCTTGATACACAACTGGGACTAATCAGATCTGTTTTCTTACTTGCATTTAGGATTGATCTATTGGAAAGTTGAGTGTTGCTTTGAAAATAACAGAAAAACTGTTTCCATCCAATTCATTTATTAAAAGATCGAATAATAATTTAGATAGCTCTTTTAGTATTATGAAAAACTACATAGCTAAGAAAATTAAAACAGTAATTTAATAAATGGGATTGTTTCCAAACGTTTAAAAGTCCTTTTCTCTAAAAGAGCATGCTTAAATACATAGGACTTAACCATTTTTTTTAAAATACTTTGGCAAAGTTTAACAGTTTTTAAACAATTATGTTAATCGTTGCACTGATTGAAATTCATCGTTTACGCTTCTGCACATGGCATCACAGGTGATGAAATGTCATTCACTGATGCCATGAGCGCGCAGTGCAAATTATCACAACCTTGCAACACAGTTGACAGCAAAGCGTAAACATTTATCGCGGCAATGGAGTAGCGCGCCAAAGTACATCACTTGTGACGTCATAAATACCACGCCTTATGTCCAAAATCGGACATTTAAAAAAATTAAATAAAACAAAACTTTTGGGGAAATAAATGCTTTTTCTGACTCCACGTGTTTTTTTTTTTTTTTTTTTGCTTATTCTTTCAGTGACTAAAAGTGATACTTTTGACTGAAAGTGACAACACTTTTATAAAGTTAGATTAATTGCACTATTTATTTATTTTATTCTAATGGAGCTGCGTTAGAGACACTACCTTTTGCAGACCTTGTGAGATTCCCGATATATCATCCATTAATTCAAGTGGCACAGCTATTTCCGGATGTCATTACGACTAGAAGGTTGACTCCCAGTTTCCTCACTAGGTGGAGGCACCTGGGCGCGCTCTATTCGAGGCAAAGCTCACCTAGGATAATAACTTTGCGCAAGAACACTCCAAGCAAACGAGTACTCCAGGGGTATTTTACGTATCATACGGCATGGACGCTCTCGATAGTCTGCATCTTAAAAATCCACGGACTGGATCCAGGCTTGAACCTGCATCTTTGGGCGTAAGAGACCAGCGTCTACCCACTACACTACTCATCTGGTGAAACAATTAAATTTGACGTTTTACATCAGATACATCTTTGATCTACAATTGTACCTGTACAGTTGTAAATTCAACGAAACACGAGTTACTTTTTGTTTTAACTATTAATCATTAGTTTCCATCAGAATGTATCAATTTAAACTTTAGTTTTGATTTTACTTTTGAGGAGAAACAGTTTTAATTTTCCAGACAAGAATATATTTCTATTGACATTTGTTTAATTTCTTAAAACTTTAAGTTGAGATACGTTTCCTGAAAAATAATTTCTTTCTCTTTGATCGTATTCACTTTAATCCACTTAAACTTAAATAAATTGAAGATATTAATATATTTACGTTGTGCAAGTGACCATGTGTGTTACCACCTTAAGGAAAATATGTGCAAATGTACCGTTTCCTCATTCGTCATATTAAAAAAGTTCTGTATAAATAATTATATGTATTCCTAAACTCACACTAACTGCAAGTTGCAAACACACAAGTTTGTGTAGACTCACAAAAACATCTTAGTTACCTTGAGGTAATACGTCACAGAAATTTCATGTTAATAGGTCTTGCCTTTTTCTCTCGACATGTTTCACAAACAGACGCAAACAAAAATCTTCTTTTAATTATATGAACTAAAAAAAAGTAAATAAAAGAAGTTTACAATAAAATAAGTATAATATTTTCCTAAACTCACACAAACTACAAGTTGTAAACTTGCAAACACACAAGCTTGTATACACTGGCACAAGCATCTTAGTTTACTTGAGTAAATAAATCATCGAAATGTCATATTAATAGATCTTACCATTTTCCCTTGACACGTTTCACAAACAGACGCAAACAAAAATATTATTTCAATTATATGAACTACAGTTGGGGCAAACCTAACCTGGCAACGTTGCGAAGGCCAAGCAGATTCTAATAATTGCATTTCGAATCTGCCAGGTCAGGTTTGCCCCAGCTATAGAAGCCTTCAGCGACTAGATGGTCAGACTTTTTACGCAATTCCCTTTTCATTTTTCACGCCATGTACATTTTTGAGTCAAGAAGCAGTCTTCAGCTAATTAATTTTTAAAAAGTTGGTGGCAGTTTAAATATTGTGATATCACATAGTGAAGATATATGTGTAGTTACACTGCAATTCCTTTAAACCCCACCAGTCACCATCATACCAACCCTGGTGAGGGTACACTGCCGTTTGCAGGTAAAGGGCAGTAACTGCAAATTTTTCGTTTTGCATCTTTTTGCATTTTTGTCATGTGTTGTATGTTATCTTTATGGTACAAGCTCGCTTTTTTGTTTCCGCTGAAAAAAGGCCCGAGAAAAATGTCTAATTCAAACATTTCCCTATTGTTAGTACTGAATCCACCACACATTTCTTCAAATATCTCGAAAACCCATTTCTGCAGATACTGCTGTTTACCTGCACACGGCAGTAACAAACGGATGTTGTGATGAAGGAAAATATAGTCTTATAGCATGCCTCACTTGACAACAATGTAAATGTAAGGGAATTAGGGGGGGGGGGCAATGTGAAGTGGCAAAATATTTATTCTGTTTTTAGCGCCACCTGTCTGGTAATGTTTAAATTATAGTAGAGTGCAATTAGACATAAACCTCAACATCCAAAGTAAAAGTTTTCCGTCAAACTCCAAATTGTTGTAAACTGTCCACATACTGTTTGGTAAAAAGTTACACTGTATTCAGCGTCGGGTTTTGGGGGGAGGGGGGAACAAGTTGGTAAATTCGTAGTTTTTATCAGTTTTTTGGGAAATATTTAAAAAACTATGGCGTTTAGCGCAAAAAGTGCAATATATAAAATAATCTACACTAAATTACAAACAAAATGGTCCTAAGCATTATTTTGTTAAGTGAACTGTTCCAGAGTTACGGCGGATGTAAAAGTAGAAAATTTTCACATTTTAAAGATTTTTTTAGAAAATGAAATTGTAACTACTACGTAAAAAGAAATAACAAAACAATTTCATTAAAAAGTAATATTGTATAGTCGTATTCTAGTCTAAAAGAAACTAAGAGGCACCACCTGGGATTAGAAACGTAAAAATACTAATAACGGGAACCGGTTTTCTGCAATTTGCGTGAACTGTGATAAAGCACTTGAAGTTAGACTACTAGCTTTAAAAAAGATTCAGAACAAAACATTCAGAGGTACACTTGAAAAGAAAATTAGCTGTTGTCTCTAGCCTCTATTACCAAGTCTATGACAATTAACAACACCACTGTATGTGTGAACCCTAATACCAGGGGTGTTTTTAATCCGAAATTTCAGAAATTTCCGAAAATTTTGGGTTGACAACACATTTTAAAACTGAAAAATTATTTCAAAAAACAAAAAAAAAAAAACTTTTAAAATAATTTTTACCAATGATTTAAATGATTTTTGTATGCATATTTGAAGATTTTTTAATGGGGAGGGGGAAGGGTAGAACGTACTCATAGTTTCAGAAAATTTCACATTGCCTTCATAAAATTTTACTTGAGTCCACCACCCCTGCCTAATACTCTCTCACATCGGATAAACATCACTGTTAGAAAATGTGAGAGACTTTAAGAAATACTGTCAAACTCGCTTAAGTGAATAGCCATTTTACCACCAAAAAATATTCTTATAAGCGGGATATTCCAAAAACTGGGATAAAAACAACACATTACATTGGTTTGGTACATTGAAAATGTATTATATTAAGCGGAATATTCTTTTGACCGATATTCTAATAAGCAGGCTCGACTGTATTTTAATTTGAATTATGTCCATATCCTCCATCCTTGTTCGACGAATCTGGCTTGATAAGGATGGGGAGCAAACCTTCAATGGTGTCTGTTTTGTTTCCAGATTCAAATGAATCATCGGTCACTCCAGATTTAGAAAAAATGTCCTACATCATTGATGAAGATCACCTTCTTCATCGTGTTTTCTGACGTTTCCCAGCTACCTTCAGACAGATTTGCGAGCAATACTTAAATTACGTAATTGCTCATTATGGGCCAGCAACTCTTGTTTTTGATGAATACGAGCAAGGAAGCACAAAATATAAAGAACAATTACGTAGATCACGTACTACCACTAATATTGAAGTCAAAGTTGAAGACTCAATCGATGTAACTATCAACCAAAGTGAATTTCAAGCTAACACTAAGAACAAAATGGGCCTTATTTCTCTCCTGACAATGTACTTGCAAAGAGGCGGTTGCACTGTTCATCAACGGGTGATGCTGACATATTAATAGTTTTAACAGCGATTGATAAAGCTAAGAATGGAGTTGAAGCTTGTGTGATCGGTGATGACATGGACTTACTATTCTTGTTGAATGTTCACACACCATCAGAAAACAAATTGAAAATGATGGTACCAAAGAAAAGCAATCAGCAGGAGAAGGTATGCACTATTTCGGACATTCAGCGAAGCATTGTGTACTCTTTGCAATACACGCCTTCCCAGGATGTGACAATGTACCATCTTTCTACAAGAAGGAAAACATTTCACCGTATTGGAAAGTGTAAGCCAACAACACTCTTTGTACGAAGCTTTTAAGTCTTTAACGATTCCAAAACTGACCCCAGTGCAGTAGCTGACGCAGGAAAGTATTTCTTTCTTGTGATGTTTGGAGCAAAGAATACTGAAGATCTAGATAGCTTTCGCTACCAGTGTTACTTGCAGGCTATTGCAAAGCAGCCCATACATTTATTGTTCACACACACACACAACTTGGCTTACCCCCAATTCAGCAGCAACCAGGCAGCATTCATATAGAACCTACCACCAGGCTCAGCAGCGGCTGGATGAGAAAAAGAGTTTACCTCCAGTGGAGGTGGAAGAGGATTGGTGAATACCTGAGAGCAATTATAACAATGCGTTCTCGAGCTCCCTGGGAATTACTTTCCCTTATAATGTGCGTTTACAAAGCCGAATGCTTCCGTAACTGCAAGTGCAGAAGTAGTGGTCTAAACTGCTCAAGCATGTGCAGTAATTGCTCAGGTCTAGGAAGTAATAACAGGGGCACTAATATCATAGACGAAGATCTAGAAGAGGGCGGTGATATGCTTGAAGAGAACTGAATACTGGTGAATAATTTACATCACAATATGTCGCATTCAACGTTCTACATTTTTATTAAATATTAGTATTGAACTCAGTTTACGAACGTCAAAAATATACAACAATAAAATATGGTTGCAATATACAGGCAAATATGCCATTTTCTAAAGATAAAACTTCAAAAGCTGCACTTATAAAAATGCCCTCATTAAAAAATGATATAACTATAAATCATAATTTTTATGGTTTTTTATAACTTAAAAAAATCATCTATGTTTAAAATATATTCATTTTTATCGCTGCATTGTCTAGAGAAAGTTTGTTCCTTCGTGCCACACATATATAGCCACGGTACATGAATGCTTTTTTTCCCTTAAAAGTAGAGCCCCTTGAGTAGGCGGTGAGTTTGTCGTTCCTTCAAGGGCTTATCACAAACATACCACCGGCCCTATAGATCACAATTTCCTTTTACAAAACACTCCTCATGCAAAAAATTAGTTTGATGAGTGATAATGAATATTTTTTCCGAAAAATCTTTAAAAAATACGAAAATTTTCTATTTTTCACCTGCCGTAACTCTGCAACCGTTCCCTTAACAAAATAATGTTTAGGACCATTTTGTCCGAAATTTAGTGTAAATTATTTTGTAAATTGCACTTTTCGCGCTAAACACTATAGTTTTCTAAATGTTTCAGAAAAACTGATAAAAACTACTAATTTACCAACTTCTCGCCCCCTCCCCCAAAACCCGACGCTGAAAACGGTGTAATTTTTTACCAAACAATATGTGGACTGTATAGAACAATTTGGAGATGGAGGGAAACTTTTACTTTGGATGTTGAGGTTAGGCCTTTTTTTGGTCTATTTGCACCGTACTATTACGTAATAAAAAATTTAGGCTATTCCAATGAGAAAAACGTTATCTCTGAAGATCAAAGAGTCCGATAATGCCAACTACTATTTTCGATTGATACTCATATTGTAATAATTTGTATTAAGTTTAAAATTACTTTGTTATAAAAATTGATAAAGTTTTTGTTGTAATTGTAATTATTTGTTGAGACCTGCCAATATTCGTTGCATTATTTATTTGTTGTATTAAGCTTTTTTCATGTTAAGTCTTTTGTACAATTAGTCAAGTGCAAGCGGGGTGATGTGGATGAGGCAAAGTAAAATAGTTCATTACGTTTACTTATTCAATCATTTATTAAACCATTAAGGTATTTATAAAGCACTTCATTCATTTACATTCTATGCTTTAATAATTGACTTAATATTTTATTTATTCACGTATTTTCGTATTTGTTCGCTATTTTCTTCACTCTTTTGTTCCTCATAGATTAAATCATTTATTTATTCGTTTATTGTTTCTTTATCTTTCATTTATTTATTCGTTTATTGTTTCTTTATCTCTCATTTATTCATTCAGTCATTCTTTAATTTACTCATTAATTTGAACAAAAATATTTTTCATAACCAAATGGAAAATATTTCATTAGATTTTTTCTTTTCACCTTGAGCCATGAAAAAAAGAGTAAATGTTTCTCCTTTTTCGAAGATACAAATTTACTACTAAAGATAAAATAATGTTTCAAATCAAATTTTATTACAAAATAAAATGTTCTTTCTTAATGTATTGTGATTTACAAAGCAAATTTTCTGGTTGTCCATTTTAAAGAAAGTAAGTTATCTTAAATATTTTACTTTTCGCCACATTCCCCTATTTTTAATTAATAGAACGGAATTCCTGCGAAAAAAACTTTTAGACATTGGTTCGAAAAAAAATTCTGTCGCAAGAGCATTATTAGGTAAACAGCGCAAAGTTGGTCATTGAGTTTCGTAATTTGCACCAATACACAAAAAAGAAAAACAGAACAATTAATTCGGGATCTGTTGAGTAAAAAAAACTAAAAAACCCATAAAGCATAATTTTTCTTCTTATTAATTTTCAAAACATTATTGATTACAGTTGCGGTGTCAGCCTAACCAAATAAACTAAACAACGTAACGGAACAGAAGTGAACTCAAACTTCTTTTAATTCCATGCGCACTTTATTTTCTTATATATTTTTTCTTTTCTCCCACCACCTGCGGAAAAAAATTGAATTTGACAGTCGTTTATAACAAATTGTTAATAATTTGTATATATGCGTTTTCGTAATAAAATGTCAAAATGTCAAAAAATCATTTTTTATTTTTGCTACGAACTACACTTCAAACAGGTACTAGACTACGTCAAAACATCAGTACCTGTAGTGGTGACTCGGACGTGATTACGCGCGGGTCATCACTATGTGTCGTACGGATATGGAGGGAGCGAGACTCTTCCGTGTAAGGATCTTTGTGATACTAACCCAGTGCTTTAACTCCCGAAGCAAAAATACCTTGATGTTCGGGGGCAAAGTTAGGTTATATGATCTGTGTCGTACGCCACACAATGACGGTATGTAATTTTTGAATGAAAATATTTAAATCAAAGTAAATTAGACCAATTTGCAAATTTCTTATTAAAAATATCCATATACTTCGGTTTAAGGGTTCGGGGTCAAAACTTCGCGGCCAAAACTTCGCCGATCCATTACTTCGCGTGGACGAAATTCGCGCGGTCAAGACTTCGCGTGGACAAAAATTCGCGCTGTCAAAACTTAGCGTGGACAAAACTTCGCGCAGACAAAACTTCGCGGATTCATTGCTTTGCGTGTCTAAAACTTTGCCGATCCATAACTTTGTGTGTCTAAAACGTCGCCTATCCAGAACTTCGCGCATTCATATATAACAATAAACTTCCATAAACATATCATATAAACTTAGCAAACAAGTAAAAATGTGTCCTTTTTGGGGGGGGGGGGTATTGTTCAATGGTTTCCATCAACGCATTGGACACACACTACATAAAAAAATAATTTTTCGTAATGAATTACTTGATTGCAAGTTAATTGTGTAAATCCTAAATACATTTAAATATACCAAGTCAATAAAGTAATAAATAGGTTTAAATTTTAAGACTAAATTAAGATTAATTAAACACTTTTCCAAAAACGAATAATTTGTTTAATAATAATAATTTAATCTTCTATAGCTAACTAACTGAAACATTTTTGATGATTAAAAATTTGGTATTTCTTTTGAATTTTTTTTCATTATTTATTCCTAATCTTGTTTTAAAACTAGTTTTTCAAAATTTGACAGTAAAATTCAGAAGCGATCCCCCCCTCCCCTCCCAACTTGCTTTCCGATGGTGTTACTCATAATTAGCTCCCCTCTCCATTCGAGCGAGAAATTGAATGATTAAAATTTTTTCTTCATTTTAGGTCATTTCAGGCTGCAAAAATGTTCTAGTAGAAAAAAATACCAGATATAGTTTCCGCTGAATTCGGTCGTTAAATAGGATTAAACAATACAGAACGGTCGTTATACAGAAAGCAAATTAATACAGATTATATAGGGATAAAATTTGGACTTTTACTACTAGTTGTTACAATGGAATGGTCTTTATAATGTGTGGTTTTTATAACGAGAGTCGATTGCATATGTAATTTACAGATTTTTTAACATTAAAACTGAAATAATTTAATTTTAAGAAGTTTTATTTTCGATGCGAAAAGTAATACACGCATGAAGTTTTGTTTCTGCCAAGTTTTGTACTCAAGAAATTTGGAATGCGCGAAGTTTTGTGCAGGCAAATGTTTGACCATGCGAAGTTTTGACCACGCGAAGTTTTGTCCACGCGAAGTTTTGACTGCGCGAAGTTTTGATCACGCGAAGTTTTGTCCACGCGAAGTTTTGTCCACGCAAAGTTTTGTCCACGTGAAGTTTTGGCCGCGAAGTTTTGGCTGCGAAGTTTTGACCTATTACCGGTTTAGATGTACATATATGGAAAAGTACTTTTCGATTCTGATTTTAACAAAAGAAAACGAAAACAAAGTTTTCCCCATTTATTTTTCTGCTCATGAATGCCTAAATGCCTAATAAATTAAAATCTTAAACTTATTTCTAAGATTTCAGCTTAGTGTTTTATAATCACGAAAGATGTTCTAAACAACTGAATAACAGAAACATGTCTTCCACATAAGTAATTTCTGGCATATTTTAAGCTAGTTCTTGTAATGACACATTATTAACAATTATTTCACAATTTTCTGGTTTTACTCTCATGAAGCGCTGTTAGAAAAGAATAAAAGAAACATCAAACATCCAGAAAATCTGGTGAAAGAATCTTAATGCCTTGTTTTATTGTTACCTATTTTCTAGGGCCAACTGGGGCTAATCAGAGCTCCAGCCTCTCTTGCTCAGTATCGACTTATCTGGAAGGAAGAAAAACGGCCTTCTGAAATGAGGTGGAAGCTGTTGCCAATACGATCATGGATTGATGTTGTTTTTTTTCCTCCACCGGAAATAAACTGTTGGCTAATTAATTTAGGAAATATTCTGGAAGTTCGAAGTAGAAAAAGAAGTACAGGCTATGAATTCGAGTATTAATAGGAATAGGATTTTTTTTCGTTACACCTATAAGGTCAAATTATTATTTGTCGGAAAACTTTGAGTGGCAACAGTTTTTTGTTTGCTTAAGATTTGGAAGGTTCGCCATAAATGAACGAATCTATGTTGCATTTGTTTGTTCGTAAAATTAACTGTCTTTTGGATTAGTTTGCTGTCATTTCACAGGTAAAGGCTTCAGTAATTAATTATATTTTATCTACACTTCGCACAAGAAGTAGTTTAGTGCAAAGTTTGACCACTCTTTATATTCTATTAGATGATATCACATCTTCGTGTTGAATAGGATGTCAACAGATTATCACCATGGAAATAGGTAAATAAAATCAAAAGATATTTTTTTTATAAATTTGAAAATTATATATTTCGGAAAAAGTCGAAGAAAATGCACATACACACACACACACAGAAAAAAACCTCCTTTTTTTTCTAAATAAGAACAAATGATGCACTGCGAACCATATGGGTGTTTGTGCCAAAATTAAATTCAGCATGATTTAGAAAAACTGTTCAATGAAAGCTTACCTAGGACCTCCACTTTAAACGCATTTTACATAAAACTTGAAAATGAAAACTTAAACCTTGTTTCTCCCTTCCTCAATACAAAAGATTTTATTGTCAGAAAAAAACCAATTGGTATTTGTTTCTTTTTTTCAATATAAATACATATATCTATAAAATTATGAATAAACACAATTGAATTTTCAATGTTTTGATTTAGTTCCCGACTGTACACTTATTTTGTCGTGTAATAATCAAAATCAGTTTATAGACACATAGTGTATTTCAATAAATTTCTGCTTTCAGTAATTTTGATACATATACACGAAAATGGTTTTTAAATGTATTTTTGTTCATATTTTTGTTCCAAGTACAATTATTTTTCTACGTTGTTTGGTTTTGCTTTTTTAATTTACTAATTTTTCAAGATTTTACCAATTAGTAAATTCTTAGGCAAGAGCGCATAGTTTTGTTCACCTATATATCAAACAAAATGTAGAAATTAAAAAAAAAAAATCTGAAGCTACTAAAGTCGATTTTATGTTCTCCTTATTTTCTTTTTTTCTTTCTTTTTTTTTCGGAATTTCAGTTTTTTCCCCACCTGAAAACTGCAGAAAAGAGCTCAAAGTGAATATCTGCCAAATTTTGCAACAATAACTCAATCGTTTAAGATTTTTGAACAATTTTTTTAAAAAAATTACCTCATCTTTATTTAAAATGTCAACCGTGTTTTGAAACCATTAAAGCCATTTGAAACAAAAACAAATGAGGCAATTCATTTCGTTTTTAGGATATTTAAACTTCAAAACCTTTTATTTTTAAAAGTGTAGGCATGTCGGTTTATGAAATCAGCCGCTTTATAAAATGAAATGTTTTCAGAACGAATGTGATTTTAATAAGCGGCGGGCACTGCTCAAACAATATTTTAATCACTACGCAATATGCTTTCACATGTCTAGTAAAAGCATAACTTTTGTATCTAAATAAACATAGTCACCATAGCAAGATTTTTCATTATTATTTTGGCATTCCTTCCTACGGTACATGAGCAAGAATTTCCTACGACACCGGAGTAATTTTATTTGCAATCAGCATTTCCACATGGCGACAACGTCTTTCCGTCCGTCTTGAAAGCATGTTAGTGTTTTATTCATTTAATGCAGTACTTAGCTAGCGGATGTGCCTTCAAGAATATAGCGCATCGTCTGCGCCATTCTCAAGAGCCGAGATTAAATTTTAGCCCTTCCAGATGTTGCCAAGTTTTAGGAGGTAATTCGTTTATGAAGGGAAACGACTTTCCGTTGTTAGCAACTTTACATGTTCTTCTCAGACGTAATGCACTCGCGTTGTCTCAATATTCGCCATTCGCAAAGAACTTTCAGTTTAAAAATTTATGCTCTAAGCTGGATGCTGCTCATTGTATTCCAAACTTTCTCTGTACCCAATAAGGATCCTAATATTTTCAGTTGAGAATAATAATTTTATTCATGCCTCAAAAATCACATTGACATTGAAATAGTATTTTTTCTTCAACTGATGGGCATAGTCATTGCTTTTTTTTCTAATTTGTTTTATTTAAAACTGTGAACATAATTCGGAAATAAATAAATTACTTAGTGTAGACGTGCAAACGGAAATCAACAATGTTTTAAAATACACAATTTGCAAACTACTGCATGCACGTGTTTCGGGGTTTCAGGGAACTGTTTTTTCAGTGCATAATAGTGACTTTTCGGATGTAAAAACATCCGGTAAAAATCACGAGAATGAACAACAGACAGCTTAAAAAGTAAAAATTGCAAATTCAGTAGTTTTCTTAGTTTATTTCAACAACAAACTATTTCAGCTGTCTGCCGTTCCGGTTGCGTTGACCTTTAGTTCGCTATTAAAAAAACTAAAAAAGCTACTAAATTTGCTGTTTTTAATATTTAAGCTACCTGTTGTTCATTCTCGTTACTTTTACCGAATATCTTTACATCAAAAAGCTCACTATTTTACTTTGGAAAAGGGGTTCCATGAAACCCCGAAATATTTGCATGCAGTTATCCGGAAATTTGGTGCGTTAAAACGTTCTATCCATTTATGAATATAATTATTAATTGCTTAAGTAGGTAACGTTATTATTACAGTATTTGTTCTGCAGTTACATTTTTAATACTTCTTAATATTATAAGGAGCACCGGTTTAATAAAAATGGTTTACAGCTTAAGTTTGTAGATGTCAAAATTTGTATTATATTTAAATAAATCTGATGAATAAAAAATACTTTTTTTTCTATTTTTTGTCATCGTATTTCTCTTTGTAAGGACTATCTGTTAATAACTACCAAATGCTGTAATTTTCAAAAGCCATAAAAACTTTAATTTCAAACATATAATTTTTTAGCAAACTAATTTATATTGGCACATTTTCCTTTTTACAGGAGTCAAATTAGTTTTTATACACATTTTAATCTGTAAATTTACGAACCGAAGTTTTCAACGAAAATTTAAAGACCCCTGCCATACAAACGTGTATGTACTAATAGAATCAGAGGAAGACCGCCTATATTGGATCCCCTAAGACCAAAAGGCCCGTGTCGCTAAATGTGAAGCAGAACCAAGATAAAAAGTAGGGCATCTGAAGCCAAATTCAATTAGGAACTACCATATGTACTTACATTTTCTGTAAATATGACGATAATTTTTTTAAAAATTATTTTTTACAAAGTTACAAAAGTCCAATTTAGGAATATATGCGCCTATATTGAACCATGCGCTTCCTAAATTGAACCGTAACAGTAAATGATATAATAACTTGCATTTGAACTGGAGAATCTTTTTACAGTATTTGCAATAAATTTGCTTTGCTTTGGGCTAGCTTTGCGCAGTGTTGATTAACCCACTCTGATGGCATTTCATACACTAAATCATGCTTTGCGCTTCACCTCTACAGCAAATATTGCAATACCAGCTGTTTTGGGCGATTTCTTGCTCCTTC
This sequence comes from Uloborus diversus, assembly GCF_026930045.1. Classification (NCBI taxonomy): domain Eukaryota; kingdom Metazoa; phylum Arthropoda; class Arachnida; order Araneae; family Uloboridae; genus Uloborus; species Uloborus diversus. Next base: position 91,888,799 of record NC_072732.1, on the reverse strand, counting down.
TTTTGCGGCTTTTTCTGTTCTGTATCCTTTTTTCTGTGACGATGACATTAGAACGTTTGCCGAATCAGGTTTCCTTCTTTTGCCTTCCAATATTATGCAAAAAGTAATAGGAAAGGGTGGCTCAAAGAGTGTAGGTTTTCGAAGAACGCCCGAAAAATAGTTTTTGGACTTTTATCGCAACAATTTCGGTTTTATTTCCTAGCAGGGTTCTTGAACTTCAAAATAAGAAGTGATTTTTGTATTATTTCAAACCCAATATTTATTCATTATTAAACTTTACAAACATTTGAAAAACCCGCTTTGCTCTAACAGGGAGCCCAAAGCGCGTAAGCTTAACTAATAGTGATTTAGTACATTTGCCAATCAAATATGAAGTTATAAATGATTAAAATAATTGACTAGCTACCTGCCATTGTAAAAAAAGCATAGAACAGTTGTACTTATCCAATTTGAAGTCAGTGCATTTGTTTGAATTCAATGTTCTTAAACTGAACAACCGGTCCTTGTAATTAATAAATAACCAGTCAACAACTAAAGTGAACAAGCACAAATTTCAATCAAATTGAAAAATTATATTTAACAAAACTGAAATTGAAGCTTATTGGATAAACACCCACCTCGTTTTATGGGTGGCAGTTTCTAGAAAGTATGCTTGAAAAAAACATAAAGTCAAAATGAATTTCCTGAATTAGAGTTAAAATAGGCAGAAATTAATCAACTCTACGTTATTAAGTTACACTAATCACTTATTTAATAATGTGATAAGTAAAAAGGTTTGCTTAATTACACATTCTTAAATTGGACCACCGGTCCAATAAAGGAAAAAAAATCGGTCCAATAAAGGAAAACGCGCCATTTTTTATTCTTTTATTCATACTTCGTCAACAAGTTTCCCAATCGTGCATGTTAATACATTGCTGTGGTCTCCATTAAATACTGTTTATAATACGATAAAAGCAAGTTTCTCAGTTCAAAAATTTTAGCATTATTCTACTAGATACAAGTTTTCAAAGTAAGATCGAACACGTTTTCAACACAAATCACTCGTAGCTCAAGCTATACAGATCGAAATGTAACGAAACTTTATCATCAAAGGTTTCAGACACAAATCTTTGTATTTCCTCCGGCAGAGTGTAACACAGAGCTCTACGCTAGATTTTAAGCCCCCGGTTCAATTTAAGCAGTGGTCCAATAAAGGCGGTCTTCCCCTAGTATATACACGTATTACACAAAAAGAGTAAGCTGAATTTTTGTTTCGGAATGATCAAACATCAAACTTTAATATTTGAAGTTTAATTATTTTTATTAGTTGTATCTCACTCATAAAATATTTTATATGAATAATTTAATGTCTGTGGAAAATAGATGAATGAGTAAACACACAACGACGCTATATTAGTTTCATTAATTTCAACAAAATTATAGATACAAATATCCTGCTACATCCCTACTGCAAGAGAAAATATACTAAATATGAAGAAAATCTATTGCATAACCTCAGACATCATACAATATCGAATCAATCGCTAAATATTGTGCTCCAATAAATTCTGATAAGTTTTCTAATCAGAGAGACAAAAATAGTTGCTCATAAATGAACTTCTGCAAACGTCGGCAAATTATTCGGCCGCTCAGACTTTATTCTTTGAGGCTAAGCACAATTTTCCATAATTGAATATTATTCAGAATAGTTTCATATCATCGGAACCAACAAATGAAATTCGTTCGTAATCCACTTACTTGTAGAACTCGTTAATAGTGAAACAGAAATATATCTCGATAAAGCCATCCACTACATTGCATTAATACAAGCGATCCGTAAGAGAAATTCTATTTTATTAATAAATTTGTGTGGTGTGAAGTTCTGCGCTCCTTTTCGAGGTACTGTTATTGATTATTGCCGAAAATCATCGTTTATTTCAACAATATTTTTGAATTCATAACATGAATAAATTAATGTCCCTATACTTTAAATTAGCGGTACTCGCATGGGTTTGCCCGTAGTAGAAAATTAAAAGGCCATTTGGTTCAAATGCATATTTACAAATAATGGATGATGAATTTCTCGCCAATTTTGCTATGTTCAGTTGCTCGCCCATGTTATGGTAATTTGCTCGTCCACGTTGTTGTAATTTGCTCATCCATGTTATGATAACTTGCTCGGTAAAATGTTCTTAAAATTGCAATAGAAAAAGAACAAAATCGAATTTACGAAAAATCGCTTCAAGGTGTACACCCCCATGCTACAAACTAATTTTGTGCCAACTTTCGTGAAAATACTCCGAACGGTCTAGGTGCTATGCGCGTCACAGAGATCTAGACATCTAGAGATCCTTACTTTCACCTTTATTATTTGTAAAGATAGAATCTTTTGTGAATTAAGTGGCATTTTATGTTTAATGCTAACCACAGATAATGAAAATGTCAAAAGATCCCACATTCTGTTAATTCTGTATATCAGAGCCTGAAGGACGTTAGTTACATTATGGTAATTTTACAGGAGAGAGGAAAACTTTTTTCTGGTTCAGGCAAAGGATGGGATGCGCGCTCTTTTAACCCTGGTAAAAAATTGAAAATGATATTTTTAAAGAATTACGTTCAAATGGCTCGATGAGGAACAGCAATGCACTAATAAATGGAAAATAACATTTTTTTCGACTTAAATCAGTCTGACTCCGAGGTACAGAACGGGGCTGTTTCCAAAATTTTAAAAGTATTTTTTTCTGAAAGAGCATGCTTAAAAACATAGGATCTGACCATTTTTAAATGATTTGTTTAAGTTTAATATTAAAAAAATACTTAAATCGGTGCGCTTTTATTGTTTACGCTTCTGTCCTATGACTCACAAATGATGAAATGCCGTTCAGTGTTGCCATTCCCAGAGCAAAATATTTAATTCTCATCTTTACTCTCGTGTATTGGCAACGATATGGTTGATAGCAAGCGTAGAGCGCAATTTTAATTCGCTTCTTGATTATTATAACATGGAAACGTGGTAGAAAAATGCGCCAAAGAGCATCATTTGTGACGTCATCTTGTTTGAAAGATCGAACATTTAAAAAAAATCATTAAAAAATAACTGTTGGGAAAATTAAAGTATTATCTGGGTCCATATTATTATTATTATTATTATTTATTTTTTTTTTTTTTTTTTGTTTATTCTATCAATTTCAGTGACAAAAAGTACTACTTTTAACTGAAGGAAACAACTCCATTCTAAAGGAATGAAGCAGAAAATTTGAGATAAACTAAATTTCATTGAAAATGCTGGCTTTATACTGTCTTTGGAATCCTAAAAGTATAATTATGTAACTTTTTAAAACGGCTAAAAATTAAGTATAATTACTTTAAAATGTGCAAAAGTGAAAACATTTTTAAAGGAATTTAGAAAACTAATTCCCAGCATTTTATTGATCCTCAAATAGTGCAACGAAAAAAAGTTATTGCATTAAAATCTGTAATTTTTTATCGCTTTTACATGAGAATTCGAAGCTACTGAAAATAAGAAGTTCTGTAACCGCTGGCGTAAGAGAAAATGTTATCCGGTACATTACGCAGAGAAGAAATAAAACTTTATATTGTGTCTAAAATGTATTCCATTAATGGAAAAGATAGGCTGAAAGTAAACAAACAGGTTACCAGAAGGTTTGATACTATGGCTACTTTTGAGAATTTTGTCTGGAATAAAAAATAAGTACGCGAAATAGTATTCGCATTCGGTGTGTGTTTGGAATTAATTTGTTGATACTGACACTGACATTTCTTTGAACACTGACAAGAGGTCACGCCCCCCTCCATATATCCTTGATAACGTTGTACAACTGAAGGTGAACTGAAGGTGTTTAGGATAAGAGCAGCTATAGTTGGGGCAAACCTAACCTGGCAGCGTCGTTATAATGTGTTTAGAATATTCATAGCCTTCAAAATGCGGATTGGTTAGATCTGTTCCAATCCAAAGTTATTAAGTAACCATTCAGATAATTTCACACACGGAATTTAACACTGCTATTCAAAACTTTATTTTGAACATATTGTTATTGGAACATATAAAATCCAAGAAACAAATAAAAAATACGCATTTTTTGAGATTCTCTAGGATTTAAGTGAGATTGTTTTACATATTACTCGCTTTCACGGAATTTATGAGGGACGTTGTTACTTAGTATTCCGCACCCCATGTGACCCCGAAATTGAGAAAATTCTCGTTTTTTTTCCACTTTTATGTTTTATTTTTCATGCACTCACATCTCCCTTGAATTTCTTCTTTATCCCTAGGAGTTGCTGCTGTCCCCCCCCTCCCTCAGGTTGATAACAGCCGATATAGTCCATTTTTCTCGTTAACGTGACAGGTGTAGTTGAGGCTTAACAGATTCCTGCGCATACTCAAATACCCCATTTTTTTCATTTTCAAAACTTTCATTGTCGTTTTCCAAAGGACGATTATCAGCCAGTATGTTTCCCCACGTTTCTGTTAATGCGTAGCAAGTTAAAACATTGTCATCTGCAGTTAAAAACATGATTTTTAACTTACGTTTTGAGCCCTTGAAGTTTTTTTGAGTTCCAAAAATTGTACAACTTTAAATTTCAGCTGTAATTTAAGCGATATCACTTTATTTAATTGTAGTGGAATTTTTGAAACCACTATTTTCTTAAAGGGAGTTTTTTCATTGTTGCCCAAGTGACGATAAAAACGAGGCTGAATATTTATTTCGTTATAGCTTATATTTCGTTGCATCGGAATGAGCTGCAGTGAGATTTTACTGTATTATCAGTTATTTTGTTAATTTTCATTACTTTGAAACACACGTACTTTGCTAACTCAAAATAAAAATTTAAAAAACATGATTTAAAAAGAGCAATAAAAAATCTGCATGTTGTTCTTCAAAATTGCCAATTTTTTGATAAAGCATCGTAATTTCAACTTATGTGGCTCTTATCAACTTCGTGAGCGTAAGATTTTTTTTTTTTTTTTTTTTTTGTAACTGGTAATGTATAGTCTTGAATATTTCTCCCTTTATCTAAGAAAAGATAAACTTTAAAGAACTTGACTTCCGACAACTTCAATGATTTCAGCAAATAATATTTTATATCTTGTCTTAGATATTGGATAAAGCAGTTCAAATCTTGAAGTTAAGTCGAAAAAGAAAGAACTGAATTACATATCCGACGCTACAAAAAGTCGTTAGCTGCGGACATCCGCCACCTAACAAAAGAAAAGAAAAATCAGAAAAAGTCAAAAAAGAAAATTGAAAAAAAAGACTTTCTTTTTTTCACATTTTTTTTTATATAGAGCTTTACATATCTTTCATCATCACCATCACCATCATCATCAAAGCTCGAAGAAGAACGAAATATAATGAACAGCAGCCTTGCAAACGATGGGTGTTATATTTCAGCAGTGTAACGGAAAGCTCTGATAGAAAATAATAAAAAGAAGCAAGGATGCTACGAATGCTTTGGCTCTTTGTTAGAATCAAATGGCGGGAAAGAGGGAAGGGAAAAATGTCGCTCTGCGTGAAATGGAGAGGGAAAATTTAAGAAGTGGATTCCCCATAGTTCGCCCGCGTGACAAGTGGAGCGCTGAATGAATGTCAGCCTCGATTTTCTCCGTTCTTTCAGATCAGAATGAGAAAACGCGCGGGATTTTAAAGTTTTCTTCAACTTTACTAGTATGTACTGAGGGACTGAGTAAAAATTTATTTGAAAATAATTGAAGCGGGCTGAATAACTTTCTCAAAACTTTATTTGAAACGTTTATGGTCTTTTATTTTCTTCCATAATTTAATGATTTGGCTTTCGGCACCTTAAAAAGAAAAAAAAAGTTGATGTGGTAGCTTTTGGCAGCAAATTTATTATAAATCTGCATGTTAGGGAAAGTAAAATATACATAAAACTCTTAAAATTACATAGATTTTTGTCACTTTTAATAAAAAGTTTGTCCCCCCCCCCCCTAATGAGGCTGTGGTAGAGGCACTGCCTTTTGCAGAACTTGTGCGATCCCCCTGCATATCAACCACTCTTTCACGTGGCACGTGGGATGCCATTGTCACGAGAATTTTGACGCCCAATTTTCCCACTAGATGGAGGCACCTGGGCTCTATTTGATGCGAAACAGTGCTAGAAATTTGATTTTGCCAAGAGCTACTCCATTCTAAACGAATACTCGGGGGATCTTTTACATGCCGCATAATCATACGACATCAACGCTGTCGATTTTCTGCATCTTAAAAATCCACCGACGGAAGCAAAGACCGAACCTGCGCTTTTGGGCGTAAGAGACCAGCGTCTAACCACTACATCGGCTATAAAAGGTTTGTATTATCAACAATAAAGCTATGACGTTAAAATAATTACGAAACGACAAGTGATTTAGAGTAACTGTGCAAAATTTAAAATTATTTACTGTTTAAGTATCAGATATGAGTTATTGATAATATGTATACATTAGAGTAGAATGAGAAGTATAAACTTTATTTTTAACCTCAACTTGATTTATCTACAGTAAAAACATATTTTGGAAATTATAAAGTAAAATTTTGAACCACTGTGATGCACGTACAGTTTTTACATGGATGCCCACCTAAGGGGTCATTGCATAGGCTGCGGCATTGAAATTTTTATGGGGGGGGGAGTGTTTTTAAAGGTATTTTTCTCTTTTTTAAGGGGGTTATCGCTTTTGCGAGAAATTACGATAGTTGTGCGGGGGGGGGGGAGCTCTTGCTCTCGGGTAGAGGGATCTGCACCTCTGGTTCTTATTAACTGTGAAAAAAAGCTGTGTACGAAACGGAACAAATATTGAATGTGACAACAAATTTCTTCGGAAACAGTCTCGGAAAGTGCTCAATTAATAGAAAAACATGAAATGAAGTGTAAAGTTGAAATAAAACACGATTAACTTACGCAAAAACATTCTTTTCTAAATAATACCTCAGAGATATTACATCCCAGTGACCTGTCATCATGGAGACTTACAGGATGAGATGGATCTCTGAGGAGAAGAGTACATGGCCAAAGTATACTTAATAAGAAATATTGAACGAACTCGTTAATAAGATAAGTTTATTAACAAGCAGGATTAGAGACGCTTCATTTATATGTACTGGTAGGCGAACACCCTAATTTTCGAAAAAAATCGATTTTGAGATTTTGAGAAATTCAGAGAGCCCCAGTGTTTTCTTCTGAAGCCGCAACTGTTTTTCAAATTATTGAGGAAACTAGAAGAAATGTACTGAACTCAATTGCACTGCTTCTAACCGAAATTTACTTTTCCTTTCTTGATTTTCCGATAACTATGTTTTCAAGTTTTTATTTACGCTCTAACGAAAAAAGTTTTAACTCTAAAGATTTGAAACACTGCAAACGTGGTAATTGAACGCATTACTGTGATTAAACCTCAAAAAGTTAATGAGTGTGTGTGTGTATGCAATATGTGTTTTTTAAATAATGATCCATTAAACTTAGACGGCAAAAAACACGTTTTTCGGGGGAAATTTTCAAACATTTACCTATAAAACCTGTTTTTAGAAAATTAATTCCAAATTGGAAGGTCATATCACTCTCTGGTATCTCACGAAGGGATAGACTCAAAAAGTTTTATAAATTACGAAAAAATGAATGCACTGGAAGTGTTAAGGTAATGGTAGTTTTTTGTTAAAAATATAGCTTTTTTATTTAAAAAAAACCTATCGATTTTTTATAACAAACAAGTAGTTAAAATGTGTTTTAATAATCGTGTAAAGTTTTAGAAAGGTGCATAAAATATTGAAGAAAAAAATATTTTAGGTGTTCACTTACCTTAAACAAAAAATAAAACAAATACGATCTTAAAATATTTAAGAGTTGTTTCAATAAGATTTAAGAAATATATTGCTCTTTAATCTAAATAATTTTCAACAAAATAGAAGGAAGATGAAATAATATTTTCAAAATTCAGAATTGCATTTCTTCTGCAGCATTGTCGACTAGAATGTTGTTTTGATTGAACCAAAATAAAAGGTATTTTGATTGATCATCGAATTCAATAAGCAATTCGAAACTGAGATTTCTCAATATCTTGAACAGTTCTGCAAAAAAATATGCAAGCTGTTGTAATTGCATTGCACGAGAAAAAGTGCTTAAAAATCTTACAAAAGCATGGGCCGCATTTCGAAATGCAATTAATGTCTTGTGACTTTTACTGCACTTGAACAAACGTAAGGAGATTTTGAATTTAGATCTCCTTAATATTGCATTGATCCATATTTTTAGAGAAATTTTGTTCCAATTTATATTAGGTGCATGGCAGGGCATATACATTGCTGATATGTATGTGCACATCGTTGAAAATTTCTGCTTCCTGCGAAGTTAGTACTATAAAACATACATTAGCAGGGTGGGAGGGGGAGCATTACAGAGAAAAACTAATTTCTGGTTACGGCAAAATCTTCAAACTTATTTATTTTTTTAGGAAAGAGAATTTTTATTCTACAGCTTCAGTTATGCTTCTGTTGATACAATAATGGTAAAATTTTGGACGTTTGAAACGAAATATAACTAGTATGTTGTGGCTATCACGAAACTTTCTTCTATGTCTTTCTATGAATTCTGATCCCTCCCCATGCTTGACGAGAAAGCAATACAGTCTGAGTAAAAACTTTAAGGCCAGTATAATTTTCTTGGAAAAAAGGAAAATGAAACTAAAGGGATTTTAATATTATTGTATTATTAATTATTAATGTTCATTGGTAAGAAATAACGCAACAGACAGGATTTGTAAAGCATGCAATAACCAGAAAAGCAATGGTTTATTCAAAGTTAGCATTTTAGCTTGAGTAAAAACTTTAAGGCCACTAGCATTTTTAAAAAACTGCAAGTACTTATACTGTAATGAATGTCACCTCAGTTAACAAGATTGTGGAAACCCTTCAACTTGCAGTTTTGTGATTAATTTCTTCAAAGTCTTTGTCCTACTTGTGACGATATCGTAAGATAAAAAGTTAACTGTTCAAGAAAGAGGGCAGATTGAAGCTTTTTCTTCAACAAGGATAAGTAAACGTAATATTGCGAAAAAATAGAAAGATCGAAGACTGAAGTCAACATTTTTGTTTGATTTAAACACAATTAGGGTAAAAAGAAAACCCCGGAAAACTTAAAGCTTTGTCCTCTTGTCATGGAAGAAGAGTTTCGAAATTATTACATTATCTGAAAAGTACTCAACCAGGAAACTTATTCAGACGATAGGTTTAAATGTTTGTCAAAAACGATATATAACACAATTAGAAGGTGGGGAAATTTTATTAATGCTGCAAAATTGCTTAAACATCATTTATTGAAAATGCACAATATAGAGCGTTTCAACTTTAGCTAGGAAATCATGACCTGGGATAACCAATGAATACAAATAAATTTTTCTAACGAAAAGAAGTGAAGTTTGGATGGACCAAACGGACGGAAGTACTATTGGCATGATTTACGAAAAGAAAAAGAAATATCTTACAAGCGCCAATTAGATGGAGGCTCTGTCAGAACTTGAGAGTATTTTGCTTACAATGGTGTGTGCTCAGTTGCGCTTGTTTCATGTAAAATGAACTCACAAGCATATCAAAATTTCTTCCCAAGTCATCTTTTACCAAATGCTGAATTTATTGCTGGGGAAAATTGAAAATATCAGCAAAACAATTCATCTATCCATCCGAGTAACTGTGCAAGAAATAGGCTCCAAGTAAACAATGTTGAAACTTTGAAATGACCAACTAAGTCTCCAGATCTTAACCCAATAGAGAACTTATTGGGTGACTTAGCAAGAAGAGTTTATGCAAAGGAGATACATTTTACTTCATCAATGGAACTGAAATCTACCATCAAAGATGAATGGTAAAAAATACATTCCGAATTTGGTCAAAAACTAGTTTCATTCATGAAAACAAGAATATTTGAAGTAATTTGAAGGAATGACTCCCACACAAGCTTATAAATATTTGAATTTTTGTCCTCATATGCTTTTTTCTATGTTGGCCTTAAAGATTTTACTCAGGTCAAATACTGATCAGTAATATTTTCTGATAATGAAACACTTACAATTAATTTTTTTTTGTCTTTTTTACTTGTATTTAAGGTTAATAATTATCACTCATATGACTTTTTGATCCTAAGATTAAGGTGTGTCCAATTTCTCAAAAAAGTGCAGTGGACTTAAAGTTTTTACTCAGACTGTATTCCCAGCAAAAATAAAATTACGCACATAAGAACTTGACGACCGTTCCAATTTCCGAATGCGGTAGTTTCCAAAATTTTAAAAGTATTTTTTTTCTGCTAGAGCGTGCTTAAAAGCATAGGATCTGACCATTATAAAAATATTTTGTTTAAGTTCGGTATTTTAAATAAATTACTTAAATCGGCGCGCTTTCATTGTTTAAGCTTCTGCCGATGACATCACAAATGATGAAATGCCATTCAGTGTTGCCATTCACGGAGCAAAATATTTGATTATCATCTTTACTCACGTGTATTGGCAACGATATGGTTGATAGCAAGCGTAGAGCACAATTTCAATTTGCATCTTGATTATCATAGCGTGGAAACGCGATAGAAAGATGCGCCAAAGAGTATCATTTGTGACGTCATCAAGACAACGCCTTGTTTGAAAAATCTGGCATTTTAAAAAAATAATTAAAAAATAACTGTTAGGAAAATAAAAGTATTTTCTGAGTTCATGTTATTATTATTATTATTATTATTTTTTTTTTTTTTGCTCATTTTATCAATTTCAGTGACAAAAAGTACTATTTTTGACTGAAGGAAACAACCCCATTATCGCAAAAGCAAAGCATAGAGCGAAAATTGAAACTTGTTTTAAAAGCCTTGCTTGAATTAATTACAAATATTTTATTTGTTAGCAAACATAGTATGGACACAATTAGGATTTTAAATCAGTGACATAATAATTTTCCAATCATTTCCTAACAATTAAAATTACGCGAAATACGTAGACGACATCTATTACGATACATCTTTCATATTCGCAACTCCAGAGCTCGAATACGATACCTTGCGGTGATTAATAATATTAAAGAAAAAGGTAAAACATTCCATTCCATGTGTTTTTTTTTGGGGGGGGGGTAAATTACAGGCTTCTGACAGTTATGGTGTAATTTAGAACAGAAGAATAGAAAAGAAAGCTTCCCACAAACACGATGAAAAATCACTGTCATTCACTAAGCGTCTATGCAAGTTATAAGTTACGGCATTCATTTGTTTTACCTTTTTCATCCGCAATTAGATAGTTGCTGCAACACCCCCTATAGTTTATTGGCGTTGCGAATTGTTCAATTAATAAAACCATTTTTTGTTTCGCACAAAAAAAAATCAGCCCCCGCCCCCCCCCCCCAGGAGCGATTGGCGCTCCTGGGGGAAATTGAACCAACGCCTATTTACATACAGTGGCTCCCAAAAGTGTTCGTACACTTTGAAATTTTTTAGTAAAATCGAAATAACGCAAAACTGAGTTCGAACATAAAATCCAATATTTTTTTACATCATTCCTATGTCATTCTAAATAAAACCCTGTAGTTTTTAAAAAATATTGACGGATCTTCTTTTTGAAAAAAGGCAAAAAACGAAAGGACAGAGAAATGATATGCCACAAAAGTCATCGTACACTCAAATATTTTCAAATGAATTCGTTATTAAAACTATCATATCTCGTTTTTTTATTATTTTTGCAATGTGTTGATCCTTAAAAATCATTTGGCTTGAATTTTTTGTTTATTTATTCCTTAAGATTGTGCTTATTACTTTAAAATGGATGGTATTCGTAAAAAACCACAAACATCATTCGAAATTTGAATTTTTTCCACACAGTAGCGCTAAATTGGTTTGAAATGTCTCTAAATTAGTTATTTTATACAATTCTATAGGAAAATGCTTGATAAACTGCTTTAAAGAAAAGAATCGGACCGAAAATAAGGTAAGAAAAGGTCAACCGACAAAGTTGATAAAGTGTGATCGGAGATTTACAGTTAAAAAATTTATGAAAAATACACATTTGAGTGCTGTTAAAGTTTCTGCACAGTTAAATGAAAATTTTTACATTTAATTTTGGCCAAGTTCTCTGATTAGCTGGATTAATGGGACCTCTTCACACAGAAATTTTCTTGGTCGTGCGAAAAACAGAAAGCTTACGCTTTTTGTCGCAAAATCAATAATAAATAAGCTCAAAACGTTTGGGAATTACGTCTTACTTTCAGATAAAAATAAATTCAACATTTTTGGTTAAATTGTTGTAGAATTGTAAGTAGAAGAAAAAATAGGAACTTAATCTTAAGAACTTAGTTGGACCAGTTTATCAGGACGGTGAAGGTGTTCTTGTGCGAGGGTGCAAATCAGCATTAGGACTTGCTAGTTTGGAATTTATTGATGAAATAATGATTAATGATGTTCGTTTAAATGTTTTAAAAACCAATTTTAAACTCTTAGCCAAAAATTTGGTTATCGGAAACAACTTTGTTTTTTTATCAAGATAACGATAAGAAGCACACGGTTTTCAACGCTTGCGTCTAGTGCCGCAAAAATTGTCCTAAAGTTTAGAAAATATCCCTTCAATCTCCAGATTTAAACTTAATGTAACATATTTAGAGATATCTGGAGGCTAGGTTACGAAAACATTGCTTTCAAACGAAAATAAAGCCAGAAACAGTAAGACTCGAAGTGTGGTTGAACACTTATTTAGAAATTACGCAAAAAAGACATAAAAAAGAATGAAATCCATTCCAGACGTTTAAAAGGTGTTGATACTGCATGATATTCTACTAAATAATAAGTTAATAAAAAGTTAGATTATTCAATAATATATAGATATTTTTAAAAGTGAACGAAGACTTTTGTGACATAAAATTTCCGGCACTTTTTGGTTTTTGATTTTTAAAATATTAAGTTTTAATATTTTTTTTAAAAATGTCATGTAGTTTTGTTGAAAACTGATCATAGATCTTATAATTAAATACCTATTCCGATATTCCGAAATATTAATTATAACCAATGGGGAGGGTCCTATTTCAGTGAAAGTCGTAGGTGTACGAACACTTTTGAGAGCCACTGTATATTCTCACATTTATTCCAACTTTCATCCACAGGGAAACATTACTTCTTGAAATTCAGCACTCGCAATGATAAGGAGAGAACGTTCGATTGTACCAAACCATTTTCAGCTATTAACGTGAAAATATAAACAGCTCTTGTACCTTCTACGTGCTACTTGTAGATACATTTTTGTTTAATTCCGTTCATTATTTCTTGAGATATAGCAGTCACAAGTGACGACAAAAAACGTTCTATAGCTCATCCCTCGTTTGAGCTATTGACACCAAAATTGAAGCAGCACCTGTACATCTAAGGGGCAACATATGGACAAAATTTTGTTTGATTCCCCCAGTTACTTTTCAAGAAATAACAGGCATGCTTAACTCAAACAACGTCGCATTGTTCCACCCCCGCTGGAGAAATTTGCGCCAAAACCAATGGGCACAAGTTCTAATATAGGCACATATGTGTATCAAATTTTGTTCGATTTCATTCGGTAGTTCGTTCGGTAGTTTTTGCTATAGAGCGGCCACAAAAAACCGGTCACACACACACACACACACACACACACACACACACACACACACACACACACACACACACGGACACGGACACGGACACAGACAGACATTCTCCAAAAACAGTCGAAATGGACTCAGCACACCTCAAAATATTCGAATCCGTCAAAATTCGAAATTCGAAAATTTGCACGAATCCAATACTTTCTTCTATATATTAGACTAGCGGTCCCACCTTGAAAATAAAAATTGTGTCAAGTGACGTATATCCAACAATCAGGCTAAAAAAAATTAATAAATAAATAAATAAAACATCATGCAAAATTTCCCTCCCAAACAATGACGACAGATATTAAATACTTTTATGAAATGAAATCGAAAAGATAGATTTAAAAAGCGAAACCATGGAAACACAAAATAAAATAAGTTTAAGGAATTAAAATTCGAAACAAAATGGTTAACAATTTGAATGGAAATGAGATGTTTTGAACTTGATTTAAAAAGGCTTGTAACTTTTCTTCCTTTGGAGTTAGAAGTTAACTTTTTCGACCAAAGGTCAAGTTAAATCTGGAGTAAAAAAATGTTGCTTTTTCCAATGGTGTCAAAAAAAAAAAAAAAAAAAAAAAAAAAAATGTGGGACATTTCCCTCAATTTTTATTGATTTATTTAGTGAAGAAAGTAATGCCTAAATTTCAGCTCAGCCTAAAAGAATCCGACGTAAAACGTAAATAACTCCCGCCGTAATAAATTTAGAGCATTGGAACAAATTGAGTAGAACGCGAAAAATTCTACCCTTTCTATCGATATGTAATATTAATATATGTACAAGTAATTTTTTACCGCCATCTTCAAGAATTTATGTGGAAATTTCGCCTAAATTAGAATAAAAAAAGAACTACCCGTCGAATTTTTTTTCGAACTGGTCTGCAAAATTTCCGGTGCTGAATAAAAGATACTATGAAAATTTCAGCGAAATGGGCCGGGTTGTTCTCGAGTTTTGCGCGTTTGAGCAAACAGATGCTTTTTGGACACTTCATTTTATACTATGTTGAGATATAGAAGAACGTAAAAACGTATGTGATGCAGCAGATTTGGTTACCTATTGGCTATAACTTGGCGATATCTCTCCTAATTTGGCACAAAAATTATATATTTGAAACTCGGTGTCAGTTTTGTGGTATTTGACAATTTACCATGTTAAGCTATTTGTAAGATTTAAACAGACTATTTTTCTAAAACTGTGGGTTTGCCATAAATTTGGAAGTGTGGGTTGCTAAACTTTACATTTAGCTACTGTTGTACACTCAATTTGTGCTAAGAACTCATATATTGCAAGTATAATTCCTCTTTTCACATTCCATTTAACTAATTTTATTGCAAGATTAGGACTAAAACACCAACAAATATTTTTTTTAAAAATATATTGTCCATTTTCTGTAGCGTAGAAAATTTCAAAAAAAATCCTTAAAGATAAAGTAAACCCATTCTAAAATTATTAATTTAAGCAGCATATCATTTAACGTGCGTACATGAGCTAACACTAACTTTTTTAAGAAGATTAAGTGGCAATTTATTAAAAAAAGCAAAACATTTGCTCTATTAATAACACACAAAAAATATAGGTCTACTATAATATATTTTTAAAGAGAAATGACATCATATATATGAAAGAAACTCCCTTCCTATAGAGGCACGTAAAGCTTTCTTTAACAATGTCAGTAACAAGTTCAAAAACACAAATACTCGGATTCTTTGCAATTTTCGTAACACTGTGATCTTTTTTGTTTGTTGTGAGCTTTATTCACGTCAAAATTGTGCAAGGTTCTGGCAAGCCCTGCAGGTTTGTATATCATATCATCTTTTAAAGAAAGAAAATACACAGAAATAAAACAAAATCTTATTTACTGTTCCCCACCTCCCTTGAGATTCCTCGTGAACTTGTTAGGTGAACATTGTTAGGTGAAATGTCACAAAAGAAATCATGTGATTTTTTGAAATAACTTATTCTCTTTTAAGGTTTTTCCTATTTCCTTTTCATGATGGAAAATGTCACAAATGTTTACGTTTTGACAGGAAAATATTTCGGTAGATGGGAACGTTATTTAAAACATGTCTTAAAAGAATAATGACAAAGTAATGCATGTTGTTAAAGATTAATTTAACCAAATTTCTAAGCAGCTTTTCTGAGAAGTACATATATAATTTTGAGAAACATGATTTGTAAGCATGAGATTTGTGAAAATAAATATAACTATAATGATTGTAGTAAAAAACAATTCAATTCGACATTATTAAAATCTTTAACCCTTTATATTGTCAAAATTATTTTAATTTGATAGTACTTGATAGCAGAAACTTCTTTGGAAGCTAAGTGAAATGACACCCTTAAATGAAACTTAAGGTTGGTAAAATTTGGTAAACTCAACTTTCACCTAATTAACCCTTCCAATTCGGTACATTAGACGGTTAGATGATTTTAAATTTATGTCCGTAGACATATCAGTGTTGATCTACAAGTTTTCTTTCTTTCGATTATATTGTAATCCTTGTTTACGAATTTAATTTCAATGAATAGAAAATTGGCATGTGTTAAACTGATACTCACTTTGTCATTAAAATTTCAACAGCTATCGGTTGCAACATATGTGAATGCTTACTGAATAAAGCTTAACTGGCATACGTTAACTATTTTATTTTATACCGGTTCTTTCAGTATTAACCATGAAATTAATCTGTTATTGCAAATCAAAATCATACAGGATGTTACATAGAAAGCACGAAAAAAAAACACAAATAATTTCATAATCGTATGTTTAACAGCTTTTTTGCTGTTAAATCTGAAAGAACCAACTAAAATTGTTGTAGTTACAAAACAAAAAGTAATATTTAAAAATACGCAGACATAAAAAAAAAAAAAAACTCACATAAAAAATATAAAGACCACCGGAAAATAATTCCGAAATTTTTGAAAACGTTTTTGAAAATCACAGAGTGGATTCCAAACGCTTCTGAAAATTTAATAAACCGCAACTGCACCATATATTCAGAAACGTTTTTGAAAATTACAGAAAAAGGATTCCAGAATACTCGGAAACGTTTTTGAAAACTACAGAAAGATGATTACAAACTACCCAAAAAGTTTCTGGAAAATATAGAATGAGTATTTCGAAAATACTCAGAAGCGTTTTTGATAATTTCAGAAACTGCGGCTGCCCCATATATTCAGAAACGTTTCCAGATTTTTTTTTTCTGCTTACCATCATGTTTTAAATTTTCATAGCATGCTTTAACTCCTGGATAGGCAAGAAAAAACTTATCAGTCTATATAGTACAAATAATATTTTATTATGTAAATATTGTTACTGTTATAAATTGTGTTTAAGCTTCTTTACAGGTAATATAATGTATAAAAAGTGATTTTAATCTCAAACTTTTGTTTGAATTAAAATATGTGTGCCTTTTTACTTCTTGAAACTGTTCTACAACACAGCAATTTTAACTAACTATTTAGTAAGAAGGAAAAAATGAAAATAAATAAACATTAAAAAATTATAAGTAAATAAATTTGTAAATTGATTATAGAAAAAAGTAGCTATAAGTGTTTAAAACTAACTTGCAAAAATAAATATTTTCTTACTCAATTAAAAGAAAAATACAAACATTACCCTAAATTTACCTGCATGTTCATGCAATGACTTGCAATAATTTAGTTTTATTTTTTAAATATTTTTTAAAAATTGTATACAGCGCCAAATCTTTATATCTCTTATCCACGATTTTCACTTCTTTAATCGTATATTTCCAGCAATCAAATAAGTAAGAATGCAAAAATCTGGCGCCAAATCATTTTAGATCTCTCGGAATCCTTATCATCTAACACGAAATGTAGGTGTTTGGCTGTTAATGAAGTAATAGATATTTTAGATATTAGCAGTGTCAGATACACACACTATCATTTTAGGAGTTTAATGCAGAATCATGTCCTCCCCCCATTAAACAAACCTACGGTTTTGGGTCCGTTTTAAGGGGGATTATGAAAAACACTGCTTATCAACCTACGATTCTGAAAACACTAAAAAATCTTCAAGAGCGCATTTGTGCAGCGAAACGAACCATTGAGTGCGATACTCTGAAAATTTTTGAACGAACATTATTACAGATTAGCTGTTGTTAGTGTAACAAAATGACTCCAACATTAAGTATCACAAATTGAAGGGTTGGCACAATGTGTTCATACATCACATATTTGTGTAATTGAACTGTATCTATATACCGCTTGTTTGGAATAAAAGTGCCACAATACGAAATTTTGATATTTTTTTTTCGCTTAAAGGTCTGCAAATGACTTTATTTTCTTTAAAAAAAATGACATGTTTTTTGTTCTAATATTAACCACTGTAGCGCACAGCTAATCTACTTTTCTTACGGCAAATTTCCTGAAGAGTAAAACTTCGAACACTTCTCCTGTAAAGTTTCATTTCTTCGTATTGTCGCACTTTTCTTTCAAATGAGCGATATACTCGTATACAGGGTGTTCCGTTTTAACTTGCAAGACCTTTAGTTTCACAACCGTTAGCCCTAGATGCAGTTGTAAAAATGTTCAAATCAGATTCAGAGTTAAGGTATTGAAAGTTTAAAGCTAAAATAAAAATGAGTCAAAAAATACAAAATTTACATTTTTATACGGGCCCTAGATCTCCTAACTAATATTTAGAGAAATAAGCTCCATTGAAAACTATTACTGACACAAAACACTTGACGTTTGTGCGACCAAAACTCAAAGAGGTATTCCAGTTCAAAATTTTAAGGGACCATACAAAAGATGAGATTGGAACTAATGGCCCTATCAGAAGAATGACCGGTCGTCAAAGTGAGAAAAACAAAGTATTTATAGTTTTCATTGCTATTCAAAAATAAATGAAAATTTTATGCCGTGATACGCAAAACCACTCTACAAAATCTCGAACAATTTGAAAAACCACAATCTACGCACAAATATAATTTTAAATACTTGTTAATCGATATATTTCCCCCAAAAGGTGTTATTGACGGCGAGTAAAAAGTGGTGTAAGTCTCAAAATGCTGTATTTCATGTCTCGGTGAATATTGGTTGTACTAATTTCAAACTTTTTGTGTTGGAATTGTTTTTCAATGGATATTATTTCCATAAATATAAGTAAGGGGACTGGGGCTGGTATAAAAAGTAAATCTTTGTATTTTTTGACTTATTTTTGTTTCCACTTTAAGCTTTCAATATCTTAACTCTGCATTTGAATTTGAACATTTTTTGCATTTTGAAGTATACATGTAGGACTAATGAATGCGAAAATAAAGGTCTTGCAGGTTAAAACGGAACACCCTGAATATAAATAAGTAAAACCGGCACGTGGCAGCAAAAAAAAGAAAAAAAAATGGCCTAATTGCAACATATCGAATGGTAACGTTTGAGAATAGACAAATCATTGCAGTTAAAAATGTCACGCGTTAGATCTACATGAAGTGACTCGATGTATAGCGTGTTCAAAGAAAAAAAACTGAAATAACTGAAAAACCACAAAAACTGTATTTCAAATGGCTGACGTGTTTTAGTTTCAAAAATAAATGTATCTTTCATGATTTAGGTATTTCTCTTAATTTTACAATTTTTTTTTTTTTTTGCAAAAAATGTATTAATGTAAGTTTGTTTACATCACATTCTTCAAATTTATCATATTTATTTTCTAGTATTTAGTTAGCTGTAACATACTTTTGGTTAATCTAAAAATCATGTATTAAATTTTGTAATTTATGTATTAAAGAGTTTAAAAGGATCACTGGGGCTTGTCCAAAAGCTTTAGTGACCAGTGAGGAAGCGTAACGAGCAGTTTCGGTGGTTGGCGAGTTTTAACGAGCAGGTTGCCGAGCCGGGACCTGATATGTACAATAAAGTTTTGGTACGTTTTTAACCCTCGACACACAAAGGAAGGGGGTTATAAGTTTGACGTGTCTGCGTATCTGTGTATCTGTCTGTGGCACTCTAGCGCCTAAACGGATGGACTGATTTTGAACAAAAAGAATATATATTGTTCGAAAGGAGAGTTGATCGAGACCGTTCTTAGTTAGGTTTCATCTTTGGATGACATTAATTAACGAAGATATTAATTAAAAACCTTTAAAAGGTTTTTCGCAATTTTCGCAGTGAAAACATAGTTAAAAATTTTTAAATTTAATACCAAAATAAACAGATTTTTTTTCCGCGTCTGATAGAATGTGTTTGGAACTTCCATATTTCATAGAATTCGAACTATAACGTTATTTTAAAGCAGATTTTAATAACGGCTAAGCCTTTATTCACGCGATTGATAAACGAATTCATTGTTGGCCGACAATTAGATAAAACACAATGATTTAAAATTTTTATCTGTTGCCAGTTTCTATTTAATAGCAAATAAAATACTTGACATTGATTTTTAATAATATAAGGTTTTTAAAAAGATTTTCAATTTTCCCTCTTGATTCTACAAATGCGACTCGGTCGGGGAGTTTTTAATTTTTTAAATTTTATCGTTTCTTTTTTATAGCAACACCTATCAGTGCTACTAGTTTTTATCTCTTGCACGAAAACAGAGGAGAGGTTCACCAACCATTTGTACTGGTTATCTCCAACTTTTTAATTTTGCCACTTGCATCCCTTTGCTTCTCACTGCCTCAATTGTTCATTTAAAGCACTTTTTCAATGGTATTCCAACGCATTCGAACATAAAGACAAGCTTTTCTAAACGCCTGAGATGTTTCGGAATCGATATCGTCTAACAACACGAAAGGTAGGTGTGCCATTTCTCAACGAATATTCCACCCCTCCTTGATCTTCCATCTAGAGACGGTCGTCTCGATGAATAGCTTCTATTGACCCGACGTAGGATAAGCGTGCGCTCAGGGATCTGGCAATGGAGAAGCCCCCGTGTTAAATCGGCCATGGAAATTGTCCCCCTGCTTTCCATTAGCCGGCAGACGCCTTCAGATGAACGGCTCGCTGTGTGGAAAAAGAGTTTCTCTCATTTATTTCAGAAGAACCCCCCTTTTTCGTTCTCTTTATAGCCATTATTAAAGCCCTTTCAAACATTTCAAGATATCTGTATCCCCATGTTTGGTCATAGTTTTTGTAGTTTTGATTCTAGCTTTGAGCTTTCACTATAAACGTATCAAATTTGTACATTAAAACGATATGTTTTTTTTTCTTTCTTATTTATTAATACAGATTTATATTTTCACTTTTTTAAAAATCTACTGTCACCTTTTGTGGATATCGTTTACAAAATTTGATGTTTTTCAATAATATTTTATCGACATTCCTTCGATAAAACATTCTTAATTTATTCTATTAATTGGCAATTTATCCGGAAATGTTGCTGTTCTTAGTTTAGAATATTTTTCGATACAATCCAGAAAAAGAAAAGTCAGGATTTTTTTTTTCGATTCAAAGCATACAAAATTCAGCAATAATGCTATAGTTTTTTACAAGCTGAAGTTTTGGGTGTAGCTTTTTACAGTTTTAAGTAATGATGGATGATCTGAAGCTGTATGAAAACATAAACACTCATACGAGCATTTTGCATATACATTTTAATATTTGAAGCTGCCGTTTAGTTTTGGTGAGACCGATGATGTGTCTCACCTCCGCTACATGTTTTGAAGTCAGTTTATGTATACACTAATGCAGATAGTGAGATGGGACAGGGCGGTACTCAAACCTGCCTCACAGTGTAGCCATTTTGTCAGAAAATCCACCAAATCAGCACGTTTTGAGATAGCATCCATTACTTTGGCCCAAAATGCTGCAAAATTCTTTAACCTTTTTATTTATTTGTTATCTGTGCTATAATTAGGCATTTTTCACCCCCCCCCCCCCTAAATCCGGAAAAGCTCATAATGAACCCAGCTCACGATTTCGAAGACGAAAAAGTGTGAATAAAAAAAGTCAATTTATGATGATATGGGGGCATTCAAAAAGGTCAGTTTAGGAGGTCGAAAAATTGAAAAATTTTCAAATGTAGCACCGATAAATTGAAGAAATTTATTGCATTATGAGCCAAGGAAAAGGATAATATCTCAAAATGTGCTAGTTTCGGGGGGGGGGAGGAGCTAAATTTGTGCACTGTACGCCACCTGAACCAAAGGAGCCGCTCGATCATCAAGGACTCTTACTAATTTTCAGGTGTTCTTTTGAAATTTCATAGGGTCTCGGAAGTCAAGTTCGAATACAGCAACCAGTTAACCTGGACGGTTGATTTCGTGACGTTTGATGGCATCAATGGTTAATCCGGTGAGTGTCCATAGAATGTTTTCATATCTGATAACCAGTAAAGGTGGAGACTAGCGGTGGCCACTCGCCAGTGGTGACAACACATTTTTTTTTTATCGGTTAAAGAAAGTCAAAGTAGTCGCCGAAGCAGGCAACCGACAATTCTAGATTTTTGTGCGTTTTATTTGAACGTTTTACGTTTTATTTTTATAGTATTTTTATTACGTCTAATTTTGAAATTTTACTTTAATACAAATTATATTTAAAAGATTTGCAATTACAATTGAATGAAGACGACTAAGATATAAGCATGTGCATAATGTAATATTGCATTGCAAAATGATGTAGCAGGGTACATAAAAATTACTTTCGGAACAGAGTGGCCTACTGTGGCCGCCGGCCACTGATGAGTTCGAGTTAAGTCATAGCCATTGCTTTATTTGAACACATCCTTAGTAAAATGGTGCACTATTGTTATTTCTTTACTTTGATGAATCACATGAAATTTTCACTCATTGTTTCCTACATTATTGTTTGGTAATTTGCAACCAATGCAAAAGAGTAACCGTACTTGACTGTGTGCAAGCCCTAAGTTTCAGTTACGTTTAAAAGTATGTGACTTGTGCTTAAAATAATTTTATCATTTTAAAAGCACATTTATGACACTGAATTAAATTGCGTTTACAAATAATTTTATTCAAAAACATTTTTTTCCCTTTTTAATGGAGCAACATTAGACTATTTGGCCTTTTGCAGGTCTAGTGCGTTCCCCGATACGGCATTAAGTCTTTCATGTGCCACCATTAAGACGCGAATATCAATGGTACAGATAATTTTGACCCCCCAGTTTCCGCTCAGATGAAGGCCTTTTGGTTGTCTTTGGTGCGAAGCTGCAATAAGGATTTAATTTTGCCGAGAGCATACAAAGCCAAACGAACACCCTCCAATGGATCTTTTACATGCCACATAATCATACGACATGAGCACCGATCGTTTTTTCATCTTGGAAGTACACCGACTGGCCACTGCGGCTTAGAACCACAGCGCAGAAGGTCAACGCCTTATCGCTACGTTACCCAGCTGACAGATTTGAAAAAATAAGATTTGCAACTTAAAAAAAAAAAACATTTTGAATAGCAATACCCAAAATTGAAGGACATTAATTTTTAAAGGCTCGCATTTAAAGACCTTGCTTTTAAAAAATGCAAGCAGGTGTAAATTTCTCGTAAGGCATAGATAGATAGAGCTAACGAGGAGGAAAAGCAATTTTTTTATGCTATGATGGCCCATGTATGTATACTATACATATATTATCTTTGTATGCTTCGGAGTAAGCTTATTTGCGTAACTATCAAATTTTGCACAGCACAGGTTTTTTTTTTTTTTTCTTCTTTTCTGAACCATTATCTAAAGCGGAGAAAATATGTAGAGAACGTTTAGTCCTGATGAGTTTTCGGTGTAAATAATGCATCAGATGGCACTATTAGATGGTAGAGATACTCACTATTTAAGCAAAATAAGTACCATGATCGTGAATTGTGCTCTGCAGATATCTCAATAAAACTCTTCGGCTAAAGAATTTCAAGTTATTTTTTGCATACCCATTATTACTAATTTTGGAACGTCAGGAAATTAGGTAAAGGCTTGCCCACATTATTAACGATATTGTGATTTTATCTTTAACATTTATTTGTTAGTAAACTCGTTAATTTACCATATTTGACTTATCAACGTATTAACAGAACTGCTTTATAATCTGTTTTTCCCCCCTTACGAAAGAAAGAAGAGTATACTATTTTATATTATAGATGATAGATAAACAATATGAACATAAAATCAAAGCGGATATGCTTAACTAGATGAAAATGAGTTGCGCTCACTTTGCCTGTTAGTTAAGTTCACTTTGTGCTAATGGTGACTATAATTTACAGTTAGGATTTTTTTCTTTTGGAGTTTTTTACCTATAATTTATGATTTTTCCTTTTTTATGTTTTCATTTTTACTATTCATTCTTTCACGTTGCTTCTAAATTCAACTTTTGATATTGCGAAATCAAAGTATCCTGAAAAAATATTGGTTTCATATTCTAGGTATTAATGTATTTCTATGAGCACTTTACTTTCCACCCTTTTCCTCACAAGTACATCATAAATTTAAACCTTTTCGTTTACTCGAAAATCAAAGGAAAGGGAAATAAAGATTTCAGTTTAGGAGGAAGAACTGCTTATTAAAGGTTAGTATACATTAAGTTAATTGTTTTCTGAAATAAATTTCATTAGTATAAATATACCTTTTATTTATTTATTTTCTTTTTTTCAAAAATATATTTCAAGAACGTGACAGTTTAATCTTTATTAATAATAAAGCTCAAAGTAGATCGTTCGGCCAATTTTCATGAAATTTGGCACAAAGTTAATTTGTGGCAAGAGGGTGTGCACCTCGAAACGATTTTTCGAAAATTCGATTTTGTTCTTCTTCTATTTCCATTTTAAAAACATTTTCCGGAGCAAAATTATCTTAAGATGGACGAGTAAATTACGAAATTATCGTGACGTGGAATGGGAGAGCGACCAAACATAGCCAATTGGCGAGAAATTCGTCATCCATTATTTGTAAATATACAGGCGAACCGAACGACATTTTAATTTTCAATTACGGGAAAAGTCGTGCGGGTACCACTAGTGTTTTAAATAAAATGCTTTATTCTTGCACGCTTAGTTTTGTTATCAAAATTTCAATTCAGATGTCTGATTTCACTATCTACTTCGTTCGGTGAACTCAACTCGTACGCAAAAACGCTTTTAAAATTACATTCAAATAAAACCATTTCATTATCTATGCAGTTCGCAAAACTGATTGAATTTAGTCAATAAAAGCGTCGAAAAGGAAAATATTTGGTCTCTTCTTTATTTTCTTTTGCAGCTTTCTTTTATTTTCCCTTCCCATTTCAAAGACCTGAGCCACGGAACAGTAAATGTGACTCTCCGAAAGTTGTTTGTGAAACGTGATACACATAGTGCGTCAAAGTGAGAAGGTCCTACCGCGGAAGGATACGTGATTCGAATGATGCCAACTGTAACTGGCAAATGCTATGGAACAAAGGAATGAGACGGGACGGAAAATACATAAGAAAAGGCCAAAGGATAAAATGTTTTCTGCTATTCATCATCATTTCGGAAATGATGTTTCTTCTCACCAACTACATTGCATTCAGAACTCGTAAAATGCATTTGCAAGGTGAGATAGTGAAAAGGTACAAGTCGCATGCACTGAATGCGAATGGTTTATGGCTTTTTGGTGAACTTTTATTCCCAAAATGGATGCGATCTAGAAGTCTGCATTTATTATAAAGTGAATTTTATAGCGCGTATTGCAGCAGTGGTAGAAAACGTCAACAGAGAAAAAAACATTCGTAGCGAGTAGATATCATGAAAAGTGTATTTTATTCGAAAAACAGCAAGATTCATGTTCTGCGTTTTCGTGTTTGATAAAGGCAACTTAGGTTTATAAGTAATAGGAATACCAAAAGGTCTCGCAAGTGTGCTATTTAATTACAAATACATAAATTAACTTAAAGTAAATCAATATTCTCCAAGACAACTCAGTTCACTTCTTTATAGTGTAATCATGATTTCGTACTGTTCTCTTTTACAAAATTCAAAAACAAAGCAAGCTTTACTGGGAAAATTCGTTAGCTATCGAAAAAATTGGGGAGAGGGGGGGGGATGCTCGGACAAATGCTACAAGGAAGACATTCGGGTTCGATAAATGTGATACCAACTAGGTTTTTCTTTTTTTTTTCTTTTTTTTTTTTTTTGGCAAAGAAATTCATCAAAGATAAATTTTAGTGTTTGGAAAAATATGCAACACTTCTAAACAGGTTTGCATAAATTTACAGTTACTTTTACGTTTTGCGCCCATCCAAAATACATTTTAACGGATTATCTGAAATAAGAGACAGAGATTCAGAAAATAGCCCTTTTTAAACCAGTGAAAAAAAGGAATTTTTGTGCTCACCATTTTCGCTTTTCTTAAAATTTAGCATAAAGTACACGTATGCCAAGGAAAGTAATCCTGTCAATTTTTATATTTCTATTTTGAAAATCGTTCAAAATATAAGCCTGTAAAAACACTCAATAAGTGCGCTGAAATTTGAAAGTGCTTTTTTTCAAATGATTGATGAAGGGTGGAAGATCTCTGTTGGTGCGTATAAATGTATATATATATATATATATATATATATATATATATATACACACAGTCGGATCCCGACTAACGCGAGTGATGCGTTCCAAGACTCCTCGCGTAAGTCGAAATTTCGCGTTATAGAAAATTGTTGTGTATATGATTTTTTAATTAACATCCCCGATCACTTTAGACATTTTTAAACACCTTTTAAACTGTTTTAGGCAATTTTTCAACTATTACCGCTATATTACTGTTTCTTACATAAACAGCTGAATTTTTTTATGTAATTAAAAAAAAAGCTGCATTATTCAGCATAAAATTCTGCTACGATGCTCAAAACCAATGATCGATGAGAAAGAGAAACAGAAAAATAAAAAACAATACGGTACGTAAAGTATGTAGTAATAATAAAACACTGCACTGTAAGAGTAGATACAATAAGTTACATTTATAACTTAAAAATTGAAGATGATGATTTATGCTGCGCAATCAGATCGTTATACTAATATATTTTTGAATACAGTAGCTTCGCATTTACTTTTATAACATTTATATGTATGGTAACACCCCTCTTTCAGAGTCTCTATAATCTACAATACAAAAGCAGATTCCAATTGCATATTGTTTGCATTTTGCTTAAGCACTACTCTGCGAGCTTCATATTAAAACTAAGGACAGGACTTACACAGATTGCCTTCTCTTGACTTTTAATTATACATATGAAAGATTCACTCATACATAATTGTCGTGCTTCAACGCACTTTTTAATTGTTCAAGCATATCAAGAATCTTTAACTTTTCTTAAATTGTCGCAATTTTTCACTACCTTTCAATATTGGAATAAATAAATGAAAAATGAGGAGTGGTGATATACACTGCAAAAAAAAAGCTGTTGTTTTTACAGTAAAATACTGGCAGCTCGCATTCCAAAGAAAAACTGCAAAAATTACAATTCTAAACTGTAAAATTTGCAGTAATATACTATTTTATAACAGACTTTTACTGTGAAATTTACAGCGATGAACTGTAAAACTAGCAGTAATATACTGCTTTTTAATAGAACCGCCCTGTAAAACTTACAGTATCAAACTGTAAAATTAGCAGTAATATACTGCTTTTTAACAGAACTGCCCTGTAAAACTTACAGTATCAAACTGTAAAATTAGCAGTAATATACTGCTTTTTAATAGAACTGCCCTGTAAAACTTACAGTATCAAACTGTAAAATTAGCAGTAATATGCTGCTTTTTAAACAAAACTGCCCTGTAAAACTTACAGTATCAAACTGTAAAATCAGCAGTAATATACTGTTTTAGGAATGACTTGACCTGTAAATTTAACAGAGATAATATGTAAAATTAACAGTTATATACTGTTTTGTAACGGAATTGCCCTGCAAAATTAACAGTATCAAACTGTAAAGTTCGCAGTATTATGCTGCGGAATCAACTGAATTGTGCCATAAAAGCAGCAGTAGTATACGGTTTTATAAATGATTTGTACAGTAAAATTAACAGCAGTAAACCATAAAATGAAGTTATCAATTTTTATGCAAAAGGGTTTTTTCACCCTATCGTTTCTTTTCATAGCCGAAATCACTGCTTTTACAGCTGAAGAACAATATCGAAAAGTAAAGCAATTGAGTCAGTATGTACGTTGTATAAATCAGCCTACATACGAAATCTGTTCCTTTTCTTAAGTTTTTCAACAACAAAAATAATGTTTTAGGCTATGAAAAGCGACAAATAAAGGAATATAAAACACTTTTACATAAAAATAGTTAACTGCTGCTAAATATATGTTTTATTGATATTAATTTCCTTGTACACAAAATAAATCAATGCCCCATCTCAATATTTTATAAACACATGTTAAAGAAGAAAAAGTGGTGCATTTTCATTTCTACAAAAAAACTTTCAGCTCTATTGCAGACTTAAAAATTTACAAATTGAAGGAAATTGCAAAATATGGTCTGAAGCTTTATTTTAAGAAGTTATAGCTTTTTCATAATACAAAACTTTTTGATCCATGGAGGTAGTAAAAATGAGAAAGGTTTTTATATATAACTGAAAATACTAAAATCGTATCTTCACTAAGAGTACTTTTTTCACTTCCAGCATTATTGTAATGCTAAAATGTGCAGCATAACGTGAGAAATGTTTTGCAATATGCAATCCATTAAACCTTTAAGTTTATTTTAACTTGATGCATGCAATTATGTGCATTTATTTTTCTTTTATGGTAAAACAGAATATTTTCATGGTTTTCTTCTTTTTTTAATGTTATAAGTTGCATTTGGATCTACTTTATTTGAGAAATACTAGTAACAAACTAATTTTATTTCACACCATATGTGCAGTATACAGCATTTAGACTGCACAGAATGGTTTTTATTCCAAACTGATTATTATAGATTAGATAATACTTTATCCTATTAACCTTTTAAAATTTACATAGATGAAAACTATAAATATGTGACGATTTAAAATTCCAGAGCTACTAAACAGAAACAATTTTTCACTCGGTATAATAAAATCTGCAGGTTTATGAGTACTAGTATTAAAGTTAAAAATTGGTTTTACTACTCCAAAAATTATATAACTTTATATTATGTTATACTGTTTTCATGAGAAAAAATGAAACATTCACACCATTAAAAATTGCCAAATTATTTTATTTCGTATACATCACCTATAAATATCGATTAGTAGTTTTTACAGTGAAATTGCAGAAATTCATTTAAAACCGATTGCTAATTTTTTCAAGGCCAATATTTTTACATTACAAACTTGATTCTTCTTTGTGACATCTTTGCCGACTTAGGTGCCATCATTAGGCCTTATATCATGAAAGCATCTGTCAAAATAAAAATTTTTAGAATCTCATAAAACTTGTGAACACCAAAAAACATTCATGGAAAAATCAAATTACGTAGGTATAAAAATACGCCCTAAAATGATTAAAATTATGACTCTGAATGATCTGAAATTAAGATTGCCTTGGGAGTTGCTTTTATCTTGAAACCGCTTAACATATACCTAAATTGTATTTGAATCGTTTATTTCAGGAACCAGTTAAGCGTTAAATATGTTGTTTTAAGGAGAAAAAAAAACTGCTGTGCAGCAATTTGGAAACTACGCAATTGAAACGGTAGTTTATTATTGTCTAATTGAAATAGACCTAATCTGAATACTTTACATAAGAACTCAAAAAAGAAAAAAGAAAGAACATAATCTTACATTTTATCTTCCATGTCAAGAAATGCACTTATACTGGTTTCTGAAATACAATTTGAAAAAATCCTTCTAACTTTCGGTAGTTTTGAAGGATTTTATAATACATAGGAGACCGTTGATTAAGAGTAATATTTATTTTTTTCGATCGGATAACTGAAGTGATTGGTGATCGGGAGAATATATATCTTAAGGATAATAAAACTTGAAACTAGTTTCTTCTTATAATAGGCTCCAGATTATTGGATTGCAATGTGCTTA
Source organism: Uloborus diversus (assembly GCF_026930045.1). NCBI lineage: Eukaryota > Metazoa > Arthropoda > Arachnida > Araneae > Uloboridae > Uloborus > Uloborus diversus. The sequence continues at coordinate 91,859,262 of NC_072732.1, read as the reverse complement.
CTTCAAAGCAATAATTAGGATGCGGTAGAGAATTATTTTTTTAGAAAATGGAGCAAGGTCGACGATTAGGACAACCAATTGGGAAATATTGAGGTATTCATTTAAAACAATGAATACTGCATCTAGCCTCTTTTAACCCCCCCCCCCCCCTCCCCGAGTTGCTGCAGTAGCACTGAAAACCGTAGATGTTTTTTCTTTCTTTTTCTTTAACTCATATTCCATTCCAACACTTGTTAACAGCTCGAGCTATGTTCAACTGATACCAGCTTCATATTCTTTTTCTTCGACAACTGTTCATTATTAGAAATCTGAATATGAAACAATGTGTGATGTAAAATAATTTAGATTTCTGTACTTAATATGAAATATTTTACTTGTAATTTTTTAAAATATTTTTTTCATATATTTTATTCCACAATTGTGTTATTATATTGTTTAAATTAAATTTTTTGGAGCTTTTTTTCTTAGTACTAAGGAACTGCATAAAAAAATCATTTGAGTTGAAATAAAATAATACCGTAAGAACATTCTATCTTATATCTGTCTTAATATTTAAGCATAATTTAAGATGTTTCATTTATATTTTATGTCTTTTAAAATGTGGACGCCCCCCCCCCCCCCCCGTTTTGAACAGCTATCGATATTCCCATTTAATCCGCCAGCTGCTTTTTTTTTAAGTGCTACTTCTTTTGATAGGATTTAGACAATTTATCTTTAAGTTTTTCAGAATTTACCTGAAACTCGGAAGAAACAATTCTATATTCCCAAAATCAAGATGACTTAGTTAAAGTCAATTCAGTAAAAAATGAAAATGAATCAGAAAAGTTGAAAGTTTTTAACAAAAGAATAAATCGACAAACATGTCAAGAAATAGATTAAATCTGATACTGCCAGTTCTAATCATTAAGAAATTGTAAGTCCACATTTGGTCCGCCGTCCTTGCTGTAAACAATGCTACCCTTCTTGGAAATGCTTGCCAGAAGACCGCATCTCTTTTAACTGTAAATTTAAATATGCTCACATTTGCAAAATAACTGCTTTTTATTTACATTACAATAAAAATAATCTATAATTTTGTTTGATAAGTGTCACAAGTCTGAATATACGAAGAAAGTTTCATACGCTGTAATACATCGTACTTTTAGCATGCTGTTTTGGTTCCTTCGATTTTAATAACATGTAAAAACAAAGAATCAGTGTTTCAAAATTTACTGGAAAATTTAAAAAAAATAATGAAAGAAATGTACGTCTAATTTAGCTCTAGCAACAGAAATTTCTGTATTCCGGTGATTCTTGAAGTGATAATATTCAACTACCCGTAAAATCTAATATTAAATTACAAATTAAAAAAATTCAGCCTTAAATGAATTGTATGACCGATCACATTTCAATCAAAACAAAATAAAATTTAGTTTATCTTGTTCCAATATATAGTTCTTGATTTTAACATAAAACCTGGCAACGGGCCACAAAAATCAGTTTCAGGGGCCCAATACGGCACTCAGAATGTAGGATAGGCTTCAGTAGCTAAGAACGCTCTAAAACTCAAAAGCATTGGTGATTACAAATTACATCCGAAAACAGAAAAATATAAAAACTTCCGTTTTCCGTTGCCGGCATTCATATCACAAAGTGAATCATAGCAACATCGTTCAGACTAGAGGCTTCTTTGAAATTCCAAGCGGAACACAAATGCGAACTGCCATCTTGATAAAGACTGCCATTCAGTTCTGGTCACAAGTTACATAGTTCTTTACATTTGCACACCACTAAACTAAAATAAATGATATTGCATTAGTGAATAAATTTTAATGAAGTAAATTCAGGCGGCTAGAATGAAATTTATAGTTTAAATTTTTCCGAAATACCAAACCGCAACCATATCACCGGGCATAAATTCAAAATGAAATCAACTACAATTTTTTTTCCGTGCGCTGGAGTGACAGGAACAAAATATTCGCTAGCAAATACCCCCCTTCTTGGCAAGCCAGCACACGCAAAAAATGAAATACTACAAGAAATGAATAAAAAATATATTATAGGCTATCCGATTGTGTGCACAAATTATAGCTTAAACATAATGGAATAATTGAAACATTTCAGAAAAAAAATTTAGAAAAATATGTCATTGCAATTCAAGCTTTACGTAAATTTTCCCTACAGAAGGTTTTGTGAAACAATCAGCTAAATTATTTTTAGTTTCTCAACAAATTTTATTTCAAATTCATTTTTGTCAACCGAATTCCTTAGGAAATGGTACCCCACATTAATCTGCTTAGTTCTGCAATTCTCTATTGCAGAACTGGAAAAATCGATCGCAACTAGATTGTCACAGTGCAGAGTACTATTAATCAATCTAAAATTCTGAACTCTTTTTGTGGCTAATTAATTCATTTAAAATTTTTTTGATCCACATAACTTCCATAGATTGCTCACTAATGGAAATATACTCCGCTTCCATCGTTGACAGTGCTACGCATTTTTGTTTGAATGTACACCATATTATTCGTACCCTATCCAAAAACACTTCAAGCGCCCCCCCCCCCCCGGCATTGGAATCCGGTCTTCGTGATTTGAGGCGTAATCTGTATCAGAATAACAATGATTTATTCAATTTACAGATAAAATTTAGATTTCAGGGATCGTCAAACCCTTCGGTTGTCTCACAAATCTCCTCCTTTAAATCCGCATATAAATACGCATTGCAAACATCTGCTTGGAAATGGACCCAATGTAGCTTCTACACAAAAATTGAAAAGAAAGCCTCAACCAAAGGAAAAGAAATTACTTTAGAGAACACTTGAGAAAAGTATCCCCCCCCCCATAGCTGGTAGTTACCTAAAATTACCAGTCAAGCCCTGAAGCGCATTATTTCGTTCTTCTTATCTGTTCCGTTGCGTTTTGCCAATCTTCACTTTCTGGCGTTCTCAAACTTTGTTTCAAATTTGAAAGAATTACATCTTCGGAAATGTTAGCTTCTAGCTTACGTGAATTATCCCCCCTATCTTCATCAGAATCTGACACTTTTCTTGAATTATCATCACAAGTGTAATCAAAATATTTTGGGTCATATTCAATGTTATTTTCAGAACAATAAACCTCGACTTCGCGATTCGGACTTTAGAACCGTCATGTCACTATATACTTTGCCTTGGTATTTCTTTAACCCATTTAATTCTCACAACATGCTATTTTATGATTTTCAGGATATTCATCTTCTACTTCAGATTTACTCAGAAGTGAAATAAAACTGTATATCTCTGTTTCACGTTCCTGTTTTTTTCCCCCGCCCAGAATTTATTTTCATCGAATTTGACATTCAGAGTTTCTGTCACTTCGCTATTTTCTGGATCCCAAATTCTATAACCTTTTGTATGAAACGCATATCCTACCATGACTACCAGTTTAGCTTTCATATCCAATTTGTTTATTTTCTGTTTTGGAATTAAAATATACGAAATACAGCCAAAAAACACGAGAGTGTTTAATAGATGGCTTTCTTCCCTCAAATAGCTCAAAAAAGGTTTTGGTTTTTCTTTTTAAAACCGCTCTAGTCCGTAAGTAGTGGAAGCAACTAGCTGCTTCGGCTCAAAACTGCTTAAGCAAACCCGATTTATTTGAAAGTGTCCTAATTCCATTCATTAATGTTGAGTTATAGTGTTCTATGACGCTGCTTTGTTACCTGGAGGATTTGTTGTATTTTTCGATTCTTATGCTTTGGTCGCTAAGATAAATTTCAAACCGGGAGTTCAGAATTTCCTTTCCGTAATCGGATCTTTCCCGCAAATCTCTCTGTTCTTTTTTTTTGAAACCTGACAAAATATTCGAAAACCTCACTTTTTTGAGAAATTGTCTATTATTGTGAAAATAATCCCCCTCCCCCTAAAGAACTCAACTGCTAAGGAACCCATCGCATTTAAATGCAAAAGATCTTACCCGGCTTTTGGCTTGAATCTCCGTTACAGGTTTAAACGAAATTCCCCGATTTTTCCATTTTACACGGATAACACTCTGACATATTTTTACTTTTTATATAGAGTGAAAGACAGTGAAGTACAGAATCACACTTTTCAGTATTTATAATATAGTTTTTTTCTTCAGCATAAACACGTTGACGCCAAACTTTAAGACTCAAAGGGTTCTTAAAGTTAAAATGTAAGGAAACTGACGAGTTCAAGGTTACAAGAGTTTCAAATTCTACTGTAGTTCTCGAGAATCTACTTTTCTGAATGATCATGTAATTCATGCTCATTCAGAAAAGTAGATGATGTCAAACTATAACAAACAATGCATAATAATGTAAATTTTCTACTTTAAATTGAAAAACTGTAATTTTGACGAGAACGCAACACTGCCAGATCAGAAATGAAAAGCTGAAAGTTATAAAATATAGCCAGGTACGGCCTGAACTGAAATATATTGGAAGGCGTATAATCTCAATTTGTCGAACGGAACTTACATACTTGCCGATTAATAAAATACTGGTGCATGCACACATTAAGTACGCAGAATTAAGTACAATATCTAATAAATTTTGGACATTCGAGAATTCAAAAATTGCAACATTACAATTGTCCCCAAATTTGCCGAATCGCAAGACAAAATTTTCCCAATATGGCAATTTTGGGGAGGTCATAGAGACTTCCCGTGACCTCCCATCAAGTGCCTTTGAATCTAGTTTCTAAAATTATTTTTAGGTTCACAAGTTTCAATGATACAAGTGCATTTTTCCTGAAGTAAAACTTTAATTTCCCACTGACGCAAATATAAAACTTTTAAAACACAAGGGTTTCGTGTTTGTATCTAAAAATGCTTATTTTTATTAGTTTTTTTTTTTTTTTTTTTTTTTTTTTTTTGAGTGCTTCATTGATGATTTTTTTAATTATTGTTATTTTAGTTTTGTTTGATAAGTATGAAAACTGGCTCGAGATTTCAGAGAATTTTGAGTCGTTCAGACATCAGAGTATTGTATTTCCAAAGGGACAAATTCTTCAACAAAAAATATCAGTAAACTTGATACTGTTTGCATGTCTCTCGGTTACGTTGTTATTTTGTTTATTTACATTTTATTCATCGAATTATGTACAGGATATAAAAGCTACTTATGTTATAGCGTAAAGTTTATCAGTAAATTATTTAAATGCAAACTGTTAAAGAATTTAAAACTGAACATAAGAAAGAAAAAGAAAAAAAAAGAAAGAAGTCAATCGCGATACGCTAAAAATTTACAAGAAAACATAATAATTTAAATTTTAAGTACTCACATCCTATATAACACAAAATATAATCGTAAACAAAGTCTAAAACTATCATACGTGCAGTAAAATATTCAAGATCACAACAACTACTCGGACTTTTGCTATAAAGCAATCACTACAACTTAGCAACTAAAAGAAACTGCAAAGTCAACATCAACGAATATTGGAATACGAATTATGATTTCAAAATACACACTATTATTTTACATACATTATCGATGATAAAGAAAACTACATTTTGAGGAAAAGGGAATGAATAATATAACTATTACTTACCTTTAACTTGAATTACAGCTGATCAGTCCTGTCTCAGCACACCCCCGAAAAATTACTAACATGGCTATCGATACCTCGAATTCATTCGTTTATCTTCCCGTATGAAAGGAAACACCTTTTACGCATCGTTTTGAGCAATTTAAAACAGTTTTACAGTTTTTCTCTGTTATTTAGCAAAGCAGTATTAAACTGTAGGAAAATACAGTATATTACTTTAAAAACAACAATTATTTTTTGCAGTGTATACGGTGCGTGGTAACTTGCTTAGTCAGGGATGCTGAAAGCATGAAAGTACATTCACGAACACAATGTTTAGTAGTCAATAACAAAACCGAAACGCTTTGTTATTGGTTACTAAACATTGCATCACACTCCTTTCCAAATATTTTCGTGCTGAGAGCGAGAAATTCGCTTTAGCTCTAAAATTCGTTGCTCCTGAAAAACTCGCGTTATAGCCTTTTCGCGTAAATCGGATCGCGTTGTAACGGGAGTCGACTATATATATATATATATATATATATATATATATATATATATATATATATATATATATATATATATATATTATTTTTTTCGTAAATATCTGAGTGGTGATATTTTGAGATACTTAAGGCGAAAGTCACCAATGAATGGCTTTGAAAACTAAATCTGTTATGAAAAATTACATATCAGTACAAAGCCCTGTTTTTTAGCTTGACAATAGTTTTTAAACTTTTATTCTTCTATTATCAGGAGAGAGCTATCAGTCATTTGAAACAAAGCACTATTTTTTTTTCCGTTCTTTTTTCATTTCTTTACAGCCCTATATTTTAAAAAAACTTCAAAATAGGAATCTGAAAATTGGCAGCAATATTTATCCTGTTATATGTCTTTCATGCCAAATTTTATTAAAATCCGAAATGGTCTGGTCAAGAAGGTGATAGGTCTGACATGGAATTACTCAACAGCTTTCTTGACAACTGTCCACTTTTTACCTTTTTTCTTACCTTACTTTTATCTGAAAAGAGAAATCTGTCTAAGTAACGAATTTAAGTTTTACGGTAAGATTGTTACTTTTAATGAAACCCTAAAAAATATCTTAAGTTTCTGAGAATTGTAAAAGTTACTTCCAGCTTAAAAACAATTTTCTGAGTGATCCAGCATCATTTGACTTAAAAAAACAATTTTTTTTCAAGTACAAAATTGTGTTTTTTGGATCTCTAAAAAATCAAAAAAAGTATTGGCATTGCTTTTTGAGCAATGACGAATTGTTTATTTACCTCATCTAACAGTTTTTGACGTTTCTTTCATTTTTAAATAATTTAGTTTTAAATATTTTTTGTTTTCACGGTTGCAAATCGTATGCGTTAATTCAAAGCTTAACTCAAGCAGATTTTGCATTGGAAACAACCTCTTTTATGGGTGTAAAATCAAGTCTAATTTTCTCTCTTAAAAATGCCAAACTATCTTCCCTTGTGAAAAGCTGAAAAAATGAAAATTTTGAATCCATAGCAACATATTTGAGAGAGTTGCCCATATATATATGTTTCTGGGCGTGTACGGCGTACAAATAGGTAGTACAGAAATTCTGTGCACTGCTGGTTTGAAAACTTGAAAGCAAATCATTTTCTACAGAATTGTCCACATACATATGTTAATGGGTGTGTACGTCATACAAATATATAGTACAGTAATTCTGCACACTAGTTGTTCGAAACATTAAAGCAAATCATTTTCTATAGAATTGCTACTATACATATGTTTGTGTGTGTGTGTACGTCATACAAATAGGTAGTTCATTAATTCTGCACACTGCTGGTTTGAAACCTTCAAAGCAAATCATTTTCTTGAGAATTGCCCTTATACATATGTTTGTGTATATGTACATCATACGAATAAGTATTACAGTAATTCTGCACACTGCTGGTCTAAAAGCTTTAAAGCAAATTACTTACTAAAGAATTAACCATATACATATATTTGTGTGTGTGTACGTCATACAAATAGGTAGTACAGTAATTCTGCACACTGCTGGTTTGAAAACTTTAAAGCAAATCATTTTCTGTAGAATTGCCCATGCACATAAATGTTTGTGTGTGTGTGTGTGTGACGTCATACAAATAGGTAGAACAGTAATTATGCTCACAGCTGTTTTGAAAACTTTAAAACAAATCATTTTCTATAGATTGCCATTATTCATAGATGTGTGTGTGTGTGTGTGTGTGCACTGTTAAAACTACAGGTTGCATTTGACACCTTTCAAAGGTGAAAAGTTTGTTTACCAGCGGCATCCTATACGGTGCTGAAATGTCACCCTTAACACGAGTGAAAAACTGGCACCCTTAACCCAGCGTGCATTGCATTGAAAAGTAGAACCCTATGGCAGAACATTAGAACCCTCTCTGTTTCCTGTGCTGACTACCGCGCCCTCGGTTTTGTGTGTATTTTCGGGTTCAATTGTGTACATTATTATTATTTTTATTTTGTTATTTATTTTATTTTTTAAGTTATAAAAAACTAAGTCTTTTTACATTTTCCACATTGAATAGTTCTGAAAATGATTAAAACTTGTACTCTAAGGCATTTGATCGCATTTCAACTTTCGAACAGAGTTTAGAAGTGTTCATAATTTGTCTGTTGGCACACTAATTTTCGTACATCCACTTGGATTGCTAAGCAATTTTAATATTATATTAACATTTACTTCAGCACGATCGTACCGAAAATGAAGAGCGTAGTTTACTATTTGTAAATCATTTACACGAACAATAAATACTTAATTATTTTTCAATCATGAAAAAATAAAATCGTTTTATAAACGTTCAACATTTTAATCAAGAGCAACATATTAATAAGTACGTATATATGTTTCGACACTTGAATATCCGTATAGAATATAAATAAGCACTTTTTTTCAATGTGAAGTTATTCAACAAATTAAAAGCCAAAAAATTCTAACGATCTATTCATTCTTAATATTACAAGAGTGACTGAAAAAAATTCAGTCATTCGCTTCAAGCAATAACGCTGACATGAGATAATACAGTCAAGCCCGCTTATTAGAATATCGTTTAAAAGAATATCCCGCTTAATGTAATACATTTTCAATGTACTAAATCGAGTCGAAGAAGGAATTTCTTTTTCGTGCTCTTCTGTTTTGTTTTATACGCAGCACCTTAGAATTTCCGTTCACTTCCTTATTGTATCACATTCTTAACAATAAATCTATTAGTTAAAAATCCACAAGATCAATGACAATATTCAAGCAAGAAAAACCACGTAGTCAAAATTAATAGTTGATTTTACTTTTCAAATATCATCTAATTTAAGCATTTTGATTATTAAATGTTACTTATCTAGTGCTGATAGCTATTTTTAGGTAAAATGTATGCATGATAGAAATAGCAAGGGTACAAAACAGGAAACTGAAGAATCAAAGTACTTTGAAACACTTTTTAATGTGTTCGGAAGCCTTTAAAGCTACACTATGATCAAATGCCTGTTCTTGAAGAGTAAATTGCGGAAACCTTTAGTTTTAATCCCAATTTCGTACTTCATTCAATGTGGAAGTGCATCTACGTTGTTACTTCCTTTCGTCCGCCATTAATTGTGGTTGAACGATGTCATCAGAGCGCATGCGCCAACGTTTCATCCTTGAGTTTAGGGGGGGGGTCCATCTTCACATTTATTATCGTCATTCACCTTATTCACAATTCCTAGCCTACATTGCACCCTGAGGCACCGTGTTTTCACCCCAGGGAGCCAAATAGCTTTCCAGAGGCACCCGTAGTTCTGACTGTGTACGTCATGCAAATAGATAGTACAGTAGTTCTGCATACTGCTGGTTTGAAAACTTTAAAGCAAATCATTTTCTATAGAATTGCCAATATACGTAAATGTTTGTGTGTGTGTCCGTCAAACAAATAGGTAGTACAGTAAATCTGCACACTGCTGGTTTGAAAACTTTTAAGCAAATCATCAGTTATTCCTAAACGTCACGACGTTCATTTAAATGCCTCTAGGTTCGTCCATCATAAACTACATTGAATTATAAATCACTTTCGAAATCAGCAAGCCGTGATGACTGTGTTTTCGAATATTCATTTCCGCCTCCCTGTATACACATTGAACTCATCCCTTCCACGCGTGATTCATCGCCAGAATCTATTACAATGTCGTTCAGCAACCAGAACTAAAGACCGCCCATAAGAATCGACGTCTCCTAACCAAATAACAGCAGTAATAGGCCTCTTTAAAAATGATACTCTGATACGAGCTCTGAATCTTCCATGAACCACACTCTAATTCATATGTTTCGGAATAAAATATTATGAGAGATGATTTTAAAGGTGTTCACGCGCGAGCGGCTCGGGTAATTTAAAGGAGCATTTCGAATGCTAGGAAATGTTCTGGTCTAATGATGTTGAAACAGGCATTCAGAAGCCATTATATTTCCATATGCTTTTACTTTTTTTCACCTTCTCCCGAATAGAATAGTCTGGATGCTATTTATTTTAAAAGAAAAGGTACACAACAAATAAGATGTGTCGTAATTTTTTTTCCAAAAATGCAAATACATCTTTCTTATAAAAATTCCTCGACTGAATGTAGAAATGATTGTTTTATTTTGAAAACCATTTTCTTACTGCGTGTAAATTCAATTCATTTTTGTCACAAAACTGTCCTTAAGAAACAAAAAAATAAAAGTTATCTAAAAAATTTAAATTGACAATAGCGGTTTTGGGCTGGGGTGGTTACAGACTACAGTTTTATGAAGGGGGGGGGGGAGTCTTTCTGGGGCATGACTCTTTCCCCATTTTCCCCCTAGCAGCTGAACCTACGGTTTTGGGGGCGTATATTTCTCAAACTGTTTGAATATTAATGAAAAGCAACAAATTGGTCATCCATTATGCACTTAATAGGGCAAAAACAAAATTAGTTAATTTCATAAGCAATAAAAAGAGGCAATATTTCAACTGTTTTACTTTTAAAAAAATTAAGAAATGAAAAATATTACTGCAATTATTTACATTTAACTCATAAATTGTTTGAAAACAAAGAGGATATAATAGTAACGACGGTTTAGAAGGGGAGGGAGGCCATGGCACCCATAGTCCTTCCCCTACATCCGTCCTTTGTTTTGCCTGTGTCTGTGTGCGTTTACTGTCTCAAAAATGGGTAGTTCTGAGCACGTTGCGGTTCTTCAAAAGTTTTTTTTGTTTATATACATTATTTTTCTTTCGCATTCTTTAGCTATGAACCAGAGGGAACTTAAGCACCTTTTAAAATATTCATGATTTCTCGCCTTCCTTCGCCGTAAAGAAGTACTTTTCTCGCGAATGTCTTGTAAACTTTGGATACTGTAACACGGCTTCAAGCAAGTATATTAATGGCCTTCTTCTTTTATTTTTTTGCAGCTATGTAATTTGGGATTTTGTGCCAGAACGAGTGACATAAAAAATACGACATAAAAATGCGTTCCATTGGTCCTGCGACTTCAATTCTCAAAATTTGTCATTTTTATACACGATTAATGTGTTTTTAGTTTGATAAATCGCATAAAACAAGTTCAAGTCGATAAGACTTACCGCTCCGTAGCAGGGGCGGCATTTCAGCATTTCATTTCGGGGGTCGAGTTTCATAAATATGTATTACCACAGTGCAGTTCCAAGCACACATTAGCTAACAGGAAGTGATCATAAAATAGGTTTAATATGAATTAAAAATTAGTGTTTAGTAACAATTAAAAGTTTGACTCACTTTCTAATAAGTTATCAAACAAAACAATTCGATACTAAAGTTTTTATACCTTTCGGAAAAGTTTCAATGCGTGATTTTTGGAATTCGGGAGAGCAGGTAATCGTGTTACTAATCTATCAGTGCCTAGTGTCGTGCTGTTTTGTCAGTATATCTAAATAGATTTTTTTTTTTTTTTTTTTTGCCCATTGTGCTTCGAAAATAATTCTCTAACCTCTTAAAACATAAAAAAAAAACCTCTCTACTAGCTGAGCTGATTGGAATAGTTAAAAATTAATTGAAGTAACAAAGTTATTGTGTGAAAACACTTTTATATCTTGCTCTTCAAAGTCACACAGGAAACTTCAAAAACTGTGAAGGGCTTAATTTTTCATTAATGAATAATCTAGTCTCGTCGGCGCTCACAGCTTCAATGAGATGTCAGCTGCCTCCAGCTTTGTTATTCACTATTCCAGACTGATGAGTCCATAACAAGAATGAAGCTGCAATCTCTGGATGTGATAACCGGTCTGTCGGTATATTGCTTGTAATTTTTCTTGCCTCATGCTAAAAATTTTACTCATATTTGAAACATTTTATTTTTGGTTTTCAAAATCCAATCCAGATAATATAGAGCCAACCATACAGAAAAATAATTATCATCAAATCTTGTGTTAATTTCATTCGAAACTAAATTTATTACTTTGTACAAAATATTAAAAAATCAATGTTTGACTTCACATCATTATGTGGATTTTGGGTCACTGTTTTTTTTTCTTCGCCTTTTTAAAATTGGCTAGAAATAAGAATTTTTTCGAAAAGTTTCACGCTTGATTGAAATATACATCTACGTAAAATGTATTTTCAGTTTCAATTGTTGATTGAACTATGCTATTATGGTGCACAGATCAATTGTAGATTGAACTGTGGCTTGAATAGTCCGAAAATTAAGGGTAGCGGATTGAAGATGTTTTGATAGAGTAAAGCATTTTTCAAAAACTTTCCTCAATACAAACAAATTGAATAAAAATTCAAACAAAGTCATACATGCTTAAGTGCATCAATTTTTTCACCACTGAAAGAATCATTTTGCAATAATTCTTCTAGTCGTCAAATCACTGCTTTGAAGTTATAGAGAAACGTTTTTATGGTTTTAACTTTTGAAGACCATCTTGGGTTACTCCGAGATTGCATATTTATAGAGCCCAGTAAAAAGTATTTGTTGATACGTTTTCTTTATTCAATAATCACATGCATTTTTAAGAAGTTTCTAAGAAAGCATATAATGCATTGAGCAGCTCAAACGTGTTTCTAGCAGAAGAAAGCGATAAACGCTCATTAAATAAATATTCACTTAAAAATGAGCGTAAAAGTAAATCTAAAATATAAGGGATATTTCTTGTGAAAACCATGTAGCCACACCACTTTGCACGATCCTCTCACATTGAAATACCATCATTACACTGGGAACACAAGTATGAAATATTTAGCCTGAATGAGGAAATGTCTTCTTTGGTCAAAATTAATATCAGTTTTCTATGTTCTGAAAAGGCCGGAAAATATTTCATGAATTTCTAAGTCATCATCCAAATAACGAAAAACACTTTTTCTAGTCTGGGAACATGTCGAGTTTCATCAGTTACTGAGAACCAACGAGATTTTTTTTAATGAACATTGATTTCCGACTAACATAAATTGAATTCATCCATTTTCTATCATTCTGCTCAAAACTTTTGGGGGTGCGACCGCCCCCTCTTGACCCCCCTATTTGCCGCCCCTGCTCCGTAGGTAGTTATATTTTCGTCAAGCTTTTTTTTCTCTCTCTCTTTGAATTTCTTGTGAACTTTTAAATTCGCCCTTTACTTTCTGAGATATAGCCAAGTAGTATTTCGTTGTTCAATCTCTCTTAAAGGATTTGGCGCCAAAATCTAATGGGCACGAATTAGCGTAGGGGTACATATGTAAACCAACTTCGTGCAATTTCATGCTGCAGTTTTTGCTCTAGAGTGGAAAAAAAAAACCCCACAACAGTCACATAAACAGACACACACTGACAGAAAGACATCTCCAAAATTGGTCAAAAAAGACTTAACACGCCCCAAAACGTGCAAGTTCTTCAAAATTCACGAATCGCATAATATTTTCTATATATTACATATAAAAGATATACTACTGGATAAAGAATATATCTTCCATACATAAGATGCAGAAGAAAGTAAAAAACTAAAAACTGCAATATTGTCCATTGATGGCAACCTTTCTCTATTATTCACATTTCTGTACATCATCAGAGCCAGACTAGTGTAAAACCAAAAATTGCGATTTTCCGTTTATTAGTGCATTGTACGTAGAATCCTTTTTCGCATCGAGCCATAAAAACGTAATTCTAAAAAAAAAAAAAAAAAACATCTTTTGTAGTTTTTCCCGGTGTCGAAAGAGCGCGCGTCCCATCCTTTGCATGCGACAGACAAACGTTTTCCCTCTCTCCTGTAAAATAGTAATAATGTGACTTAAGTTGTTCTGGTTTTGAGGTACAGATATAGTGAAGGTACATTTACATGAAAAAGTTAAGATTAAAATCGGAATGAAGTATGCTTTTAAAATAGAATTAGTGTATATTTATACTTCTGGCACTGTCGCACCACCATTATTTATCACTCAAAAAGTGCGGAACGGTGTTGTTCTGAGATTACCTGCACGTTGTTTCCCGTTGCTATATTAATGAAACGGAGAATTGAACAAATATTTGTGAGAACAAATCGCTATAAATTAGCAAATGTCAAAGTTACATTCTGCCGTGGGCAGGTAAAGGACAGAAGCGGAAAAAATTTCATTTTTATCTATTTATTTTTTTATTGTTTTTTTTTTTTTTTTTCAATGTATTGTACGTTTGCTTTATCGTCTATCGCTCATTTGGTTTCCGCTGGAAAAAAAAGAAGTCAAATTATAACATTTCACATTGTTAATATGCGTTTCTTTATAGTATGCTGTTAGTACGCACTTCTTTCAGTACATCGACAGAATGGTTCCCACTTATCCTACGAAGACTGCAGAGGCTCTCTTTAGAGTTGGCACTGGACATGACTGTTTACGAGACCATCTCTATAGAATCAGAATGATGGATCCCCCAGAATGTTCTTTGTATGACTCCAAACAACCGATGACTTTTGAACATTGAGGAAGTTGTATTGTATCTTAATATGAGGACATATTCAAAAAAATATTGGATAGCTTGTTCATGGCTTAGGCGCATATATTCGGTATTTGTAAATGAAATAAATAAATATCTCGAAAACTCATTTCTACAGATACTGCCATTTACTTGCCCACGGCAGTGTTATCAGAATGACGCCAAATTATTAAATACATTTTATGCAACATTGGTAACAGTAATTAGTTCCCACTAAAATAAAGTATCTTTTACTAAGATTTAATTAATTAAATCCGTTCCTATCTGAATTATAAAAGAAACAGCAAAAGTTCCCGTTAATGTAACTATCAATTCAACAAATAAAGAGACACGACACATGCATGCGCGCATAAATAAAAATGTATTTAACAACATGTTTTCATATTTCATGCAAAGTGAACCTCAAAGTGCAACATCGGTCTTGTCTAGCCAACTTAGTATCTTTCCAAAAGGGTCACTTCCATTAGAAATACAAAAATGTCATAAGGTTCGAAATCATATACATAACCCTCTTCCAACTGTTTGAAATGCTGCAGTAAATTACCAGCCCCACTCATCCGTGTATCCCTTTGAAACTCCAATTTATATAAAAGATTTTTATCGCATAATATGCAAGAGGCATGTCAGTTTATGAAAGATGCAAAACTTTTAGGAGGTTTTTGGAACATCATTACTTATTAAAAGGTGCTATTTCTGTTGAGTGCCGTTAAAAAGTTGCCAATGGTATCCGGCGGTATTTAGTTCAGCTTGCTTTCGCTTCAAAATCAATGGAAAAGGCGAAGCTCAGAGAAAAACAGAAAAAAAGATGTGTCACTGAGTAGTTAAAAATTAGTTAGTCGAAATTAATTGAATAAAAACAGAACTGAACAATTTGAACAACATTTCCTAGTTATTTGCTCAAAGTAATGAAAATGTTGTTCTCATGATCAGTGGTGTAAACAGAAAAAAAAAGTTCAGAAGGGAATATGGTTGAATTTGGGGGAGAGGGGGAGAGGCATGGTAAATTTTAGTTGTTGTCTATGGTTAAAAAAAGGACACTTTATACGTTTTAGGGGGATAAATCCCCACATCGTCCCTTTGGATGCGAAATGCAAAACTGCTCATGATTATTTTCTCACATATATTCATTTTTATTATTATTTTGACTATCTCTGAATCAGTCTTGATTTTTTTTCCTCACACTCGTCCATTTTTTTTTCCAATTTTTGTTACCAATGTTAAGTACCGAAATAAAAGTTTACGTGATACTACTTCCAATTTTCTATTGAACAGTGGTTTTAAATCCTGTGTTAACATAATTTTTTTAGATGAAAAAAATCGCAAAATTATTTTTTGAAATGTAACAACGTGTTACGACGTGGGTTAAGTCAATACACAAATGCAAAAAAAAGTTATGCTGACGTAATAAGCAAAGAAATTAAGTTTTTAAAGAAAAGTCTCAAAAAAGGTTGGAAGTATTAATTAAAGTTAAATGATGAACATAAATCTGATTCACAGCTGACATAAACATAAGTATAGATATCTCTTTTTCAATTATTTTAACTGGGATTTCTTTACCTTGAGCCTTTTTGGTCATTTCTAAGCATTTCTGAAAGAAAAAAAGACACTTAAAATTTGGTTGTTAAATAATAACAAGCATCAATTTGGCTCAAGTGTGATGCATCAACTTGAATTAAACAGCGCTATTACGTTAACTCAAAAACAGTGAACCAAAATACAAAATACTTATTCCGTTTTGTGCCATGACATTAAAACTTCAAATTGGAATAATTACTATAATTTGCCTCGAAAAGCAAAACTCATCTTATCTTCTGACGAATCAATTGCAAGCAAACTCTCCCGGGTATTTATTTAACATCAACTCCCACTTGGCAGTTTTCAAAAACAATTATTATCGCTTCAAACAAAGAAAACAGTCTCCATCAACCAGCTCTCGGCGACATTTGCCTCAATTAGTGTTGATGCTTACAGTGATCGGGCCCAAATGTTCGGGCAATTACAGACGTCATCTATGGAAAGCTGCGTATTGAAGTGCTCACTAAATTTAATGAGCGCATATTGAACCGTGAGGGAGGAAACTGCGTTAACTTGAGTTGAAAATTTATTAACATTTGAGAGATGCGTTGGAGTTCTATTTGTCTGGGGCGTCATTGTTGTCAATGGCGTAGTTAATTACATAAAGCCACCCATTATGCAGAATATATGCTTAATTAAATCATTTGACTTCAAAGTTCCTTTCCAAGAACAGGCCTTCGCTTAAAATTCCAATGACTAAAGCTATTTTCGTTATTTAGTATTATTATTATTTGCTTTTTCATTGCAGAATAAATATTATTGTTTTTATGTTTTTTTGTGGTGACAGGGTAAAGCTGATAAGCATATTGCATTTTGATTTTTCTAATTAGGATTTCTAATGTTTTTCATCAATATAGTATTTTATTTAATACTACAGTAATTATTTTTTTATTATTTATTGATTTCGAAACTTTTGTAAGCATGTATTTTTTACTTAGTAAAAAAAAAATGCTTAGTAAATTACATAAAGCCACCCATTAAGCAGAATATTTGCTAATAATTCACAGTATATGTTTAATTAAATCATTTGACTTCACAGCTCCTTTCTAAGAGCAGCCCTTCGCTTAAAATTCCAATGACTTAAGCCATTTTCGGCATTTATTATTATTTGTTTTTTCATTGCAGAATAAAAATTATTTTTAATGTTTTTAGGGGAGACCGGTTACAGCGGATTAGGATTTTACATTTTGATTTTTCTAATTAGTGTTTCTAATTTCTTGCCTCAAAATTATATTTCATGTAATGCTATAACTATTTTTCGATCAGTTAATGACTCAAACCAATCATTTTTTTTCTAATTTAATGAATGAAGGAATTCTCACCGCATCAAAAATATCTAAAGTGAATTTATTATGTTTAGTCTTATATTATGCCGTGGTTACACTTTTTCAAAAAAAAAAAAAAAAAAGGTTAATAAAAAAACAAAGGGCTAATTGAAAAATGAAGCAATTTTTTAATGAAATATTTTTGTTTCATTATTAAAAGCATGATTTTTTACAAATGAATGAATTAATAAAGGAATGGATGCAAAATGATTAGGTAATGAAACTATAAAATAAAATAAAATAATTAAGTGATACATAAGAACAAATAAGTGAGTGAATAAATTATGAATGAATGAATAAATAAAGGAATTATTTAATGAAGGATCGTGAATGAATAAAATAACAAATGCATACTAAATTGATTTCATAAATGACAGAAGTAAGTAAACGAAATGAACTATTTGACTTTGTTCATCCATTTTGACTTGCATACTTGATTAATTGCAAAAATCATTTTAAATAAAAATAAGCCTCGCATTATATAAATAAATAGTGCATCGAATATTAGTAGGTACCATTTAATGATTAAGATGTTAACAACAATATCTTTATAATGTTTTGTTACAAAAATAATTTGTAAAGCACAAAAAATTACCAAAGTAGTACAATATGAGTATCAGTATTTCAAAATTGCTTGTGTTGGCATATGTTGTGATTTTCGTAGGTAACTTCCCCAATCTGGAATAAACTACGTGTGTTATTACATAGTTATATTATTAATATGGAGATGACACTTTAAACAGACAAATCATTTCTCCATTTCACTTTAACTCACATTCCCCTCCTATTATTTTCTTCTTTTTAAAATGATCCTGTCTGCATGCTTATTTGGTTTTATCCAGATTTAGTTCTAACTTAGCTCTTCAAACAATTTAAACACGGTTCGCCGAATCTCCAATAGATGGCGCTACGAAAAAAAGCTTCAATATTTTCCGCTGGGCTGATACATACTGTTTGAAAAATAATATTCAGTAAATGACGAAAAAAAAAAAAATAAAAATAAAAACTAACTTTTACGGAAATGTTAACCAATATTATTGGAGTGATTGAAAAATTATGTCATTCGTCGCACTTTATTCAGTGACCTCATATGATATGAGATAAGGGTTATTCTTCAAAAAGTGTAACTTTTTTGTCACACAGCTATTACAGTAAAAACTTTAAGAAACAATTCATTTAACAATGATTTTTAATTTCATCAAAAATGTATCCATTTAATCCTGCCAACAATTTTTTAATAATAGTTTTTTATTTTATTTTATTTTTGGTTCACAACCAGGGCCGATCCTAGGGTGCCCGACCGCCCGTGTGCAAAAACCTAATGTGCCGCCCCTCTAGAGAATTTTGCATAATTTAACAATCCTTACAAACATCCATATCCATACTCTTCAATTTATTGAATCAAGATCGATCTTAAAATAAAAAAAAGAAAAAGAAAAGAATGAATTTATAAAAAGTAAGAAAAGTTTTACATTGAGTCCACGAAGAATTTTTTCAAAATTAACCTCAAAAGTCAATTTTATCAACTTTTTGGAAACTTTACGGGGAAGTTATTTGGTTTCTCTCCTGAAATTCTTTCAAAATTGAAGTCAATTTTAAGCTATTTTCTGTTACCTTAGCCTTGGAAGGGTCGCGGAACTTCCCGAAAATTATCCAAAGCTGAAGTTTTAAACACGCAATTTTGAGCTATCTTTGTTGACATTACGGAAGAGAGGGGGATTCGAAAGCCCTCTTATCCAAATTTTCCGAAATTTAAGTCTAAAAAATTCAGGTTGCCTTTGGGGACAGTAGGGGTCAAGCGGAATTTCCTCAGAAATTTACTAGTACCGTACTTTTAAATCACATTTTTTGGCAGTGATGAAACCAGAAAACAATTTTGCGGGGGCACTCTTGAAACTTTCCCCATCTAGGAGGGAGTCCGGGGTTCTGATCCGAAAAAAAATCTGAAATTGTAGTCATAAAAGAGTATCTGGTAATGATACAGAGAGGAAAGATTCGGGGGCCTTCTGCTGAGAGTTTTTGAAATTGAAGTCATAAAAACGCAATTGTAGGCGATAATTGTTGACGTTAATGTAAGGGATGAGACTTAGGGGCTGCCTCCGATCGATTTTTTCGAAAAATAAAGTAAAACCTCCCCGTGCTATTTTTTTTTAAATTGAAGTTCCAAAAACGCAATTACAGACAAACTTTGGTGATGTTACGTGTAGGTTAGGGGGGTTTTGGGGCTCTCCCAAATTCTTTTTTGAAATCGAAATCCTATACAACGAAGTTCTGAAGCGATATTCAGTGATACTAGGGGTAGGGATTTAAATTTTCTCCATCAGAAATCTTTTGAAGTAGTAGCTTTTTTTTTTAAATTTTAGATTTCATACGGGAGCATTAGATCACGTTATTTAAAGAGAACTGTGTGTTAAGCGCATTCCCCAATTATCATTTTAAAAATCCGGGGCCTTCCTCTGCAAATGTTTCGAAATTAAAGTCCAAAACATTCCTTCCATTCTTTATGCAATCTTTGATCACGTTAGAAGAAGGATAAGAGTTTTGGGTGATGCTTCCTAAAAGCACAATTAAAAGTAATCTTAAGGGACTTCAAACATAGGGGAGATTATAAAGTGTTAGAAACTGAAATCGAAAAAAAAAAAAAGGCTGTATGATTGACCAAGTTAAAAAAAAAGGGGTGGGGATGAAACTAAAGTCTGGTTCTAAAGATCAGTGGTTCATAGGGAAATAAAGGAGTGTTTCATTTAAGAGTCCAAAAATTCACAGCCTAAAAATGCAACACGCTGTGCACTAACATTCTATTTTTCTTAAAGTATGCTAAGCTATCGGGGAATCGAGGCTTATTTTTAATAATTTGATAATTATTTAAAATTCCGTATTTTTTGGACTTATTTTACGTTTCTGTAATGAGAAATTCTCGAGAAATAGAACTACTGCTTAATTAATAGAAATATATGCGACCTGCGGCCGCCCTTTGCTTTGGCCGCCCGCGTGCGGTGCACACGCTGCACACCTGCTAGGATCGGCCCTATTCACAACATGTGCATTTTCACCTGCGTGGCATGTCACACACCTGGTGTGACTGTTTATGTTACTTAATAACTTGCTTAATTAAAAGTATATGCTTATTTATTTATTATTCCTTTCACAAGTGTCTCAAATACTAATTGTTTAAGTATATTTAATTTTTACTTCCTTTTACAAACGAGCTGATGTGTGCATCACATTACTTCCTTTTACTCCAATTTAATGTTATTTTCTCATTATTGGCAGTTTTAATGTGATTCAATAGTTTACTCTCTAAATATAAACAACATTGGCCAAATTGAAACCAGATTTAAAAAAAAAAAATATTTAAAAAAACCGCCAAACTTGTCGCCCAGTTAGCGACAAAACTTGGCGACCAAAAGACTGACGATATATCGCCAAGTGTCCGCAAAATTATTACACCACTTGAGTTTACATCGAAATTAACCCTTTAAGCGGCCGTGACGTAAAATTCCTTCACCCAGCGATGTATCGAAGAGCGGCCGTGTCGAAAAATTTCGCCATGAATATTCTTCCATAGAATTTTACGCCGCAGCCGTTCTCGAAGGGCAAATTTTTCGGGTTATTCAAGGCCAAATTTTTCGACACGGCCGCTCTTCAATACATCGCTGGGTGAAGGAATTTTACGTCACGGCCGCTTGAAGGGTTTTAACTATGATTTCCCCCCAAAAGGAGCAAAAGACCCCTTTTTGAGCATCCGAATGCAACCAAAAAGGGATGTGCATAACTAGACACACTAGGAGTCTACCTAACAAATTTCAACTTTCTAGGACATACCGTTCTTGAGTTATGCAACAAACATACGCACTTTGGCACATCCGCACATATGCACAAACGTACATACAGACGTCACGAGAAAACTTGTTGTAATTAACTCGGGAATCGTCAAAATCGATATTTCGCGTGTCTATACGTTCTTAGGCACTTATCCACGTGTGGTTGAGTCGAAAAAAAAAACTCAACATTCATTCGGGATTGAGTAAAATGGAAATTATGGCCGATTTTTGAGTGAAATTTTTTTTGCGAATACAATACTTCCTTTTTTGTAAAACTTGTTAAAAACTGACTTCTCACCTCCGTGAACTTGAATTTCAGGGATGTAAATTAATGTAAATGAGCTGATGTGTACATCACATGATTTCCTTTTACTCCAATTTTAATGTCATTTTCAGATTATTGGCAATTTTAATGTGATTCAATAGTTTACTCTCTAAGTATCACCATCAATGGCCAAATTGAAACCAGATTTAAAAAAAAAATATTTAAAAAAATCGCCAAATTTGTCGCCCAGTTAGCGACAAAACTTGGAGACCAAAAGACTGCCAATATGTCTCCAAGAGTCAGCCAAATTATAACACCACTTGAGTATACATCGAAATTAACAATGATTACCCTCAAAAAGGGCAAAGGACTCCTTTAGAAGCACCCGAATGCAACCAAGAGGGGAGGTGCACAACTAGACTCCACTAGGAGTCTACGTACCAAATTTCAACTTTGCAGGACATACCGTTCTTGAGTTATACGACATACATACGCACATACATACATACGTACGTACATACGGACGTCACGAGAAAAGTCGTTGTAATTAACTCGGGAAATGTCAAAATGGATACTTCGGGTTTTTATACGTTCTTAAGCATTTATCCGCATGTGGTCGGGTCGAAAAAAAGAACTCAACATCCATTCGGGGGTGAGCAAAATGGAAATTAAAGCCGAATTTTGATTGAAATTTTTTTCGTGAATACAATACTTTCCTTTTTGTAAAAGGAAGTAAAAAAGAAGTGAACATGTTTTCATATGCTTAACATGTGCAGATTGTAGCAACGAAGAAGAAAAATCCCTGGAAAATGTATCTATTTGGCCTATATTAATGAAAAATTCCTCACCTCCGTGAAAGACCTTACCGATGTCATTATTTTTGAGGTGAAAATCAATGATGGAGGGGAAATACAACAATAATAGGCGTTTTACCAAAATTATAAATTTCCAGTACATCCTTAAATTTACTAAATACCTTTTTTAATACACATTTGAAACTACTAACTACTTTGTACTTTAATTAAGAGAGCTTAATATTATATTCCACTAATCATTAAAATAGCTGATTGTTTACACAATTAACAAAATTAATACTTTGATATCAAATTGACCTCAATTTTTAAATATTAAAAAAAATTTTATTATTATTATTTCGGTGAGTTAGGCATTTTTTAATTTTTTTAATTTATGAGTAAAATAATTGAAACTTAACTGGACCATTGTTTAGGGTTACTTCTAGAAGGTAACACTTTTATGTAAGAAAGGGGGAAAAAAAAGAAAACAAAAGGTTTCGAAAGTGAAAAATATTTGCGTTGAAAAGTTAAATTTTCTGGAGAATGACCCATAAGCGCATTAGTTTTTTTTTCTTTTTCTTATCATTTCATTTAAAGCATGATGACTTTTATTGCAATACATTGATTTAGAAATTTCTTATTAGTCCACTAGCTAGGCAAGCTAGACGTCTCGGTTTGACCAGGACAGTGGGTTTTCAGACAAAATCCCGGTGTCCCGGCCGGTTTACTTCACGTCCCTAAAAACGATAAATTTGATTGCATGTGACTAAAATAGTCAAAAAGTAATTAACTGTAAAGGATTATTTAAAATAATAACTTTTTCATTTATGTATCTTAGAGTCAGACTGACCTAAGTTCAAAAATTGCGGTTTTTAGTTCATTACTGCATTGTATGTTCAATCCTAGTCCACATCGAGCCCTGCAAACGAAAATCTAGTTAACAGATTATTTTTAATACTAAGCACTTTTCATTACGGACTCAAAGGACCAAAATAACTTTTCTGCAGAAAGGACAATTTAAGTATCCTGTAGTTTTCAAAAATTCCAATAAAACAACACCAGAAACAAAGAAAAGTGCGGCTCAAGTTATGAAGAGAATTTCTTATCATTATGTAGCTTTCAATCATAACGTTGAATGTTGAAACATGCATATTTTTCTTATTGGGAAAGTTTGGTTTGAAATGACTAGAACCGCAATTTTTTTCATTGCCATTTTCTTGGAATTTTTGAAAACTGCAGGAATACTTAAATTGTCCTTTTCCACCCAGAAAAGGTATTTTGATTTTTTGAGTGCATTATGAAAAATGCTTACTATTTTTTTTTAACTCTGTTATTTTATTATTTTTGGTAAAGATGTATTTTAAAAATAGAATAGTAATGTTACCATCATGAAACTTCAAATTGTTTTTTCATATAAATGCTCCATACCAAAAATAAGGAAACCTATACGTATACGTGTCTAAAACTTTCAAGCAATTGGAACTAAAAATTAATCCTTGTTCCTCTCTAGAATTTATTTATTTGCTAATTTATTCAAAACCATTTAATTATTAAAGTGTCCCAAACTAATTTTAGTTTAAAAAACACACAAGTTACTCCTGATAAAGATCCTAATAATTCTCTTAACTTAGCCCCGTTATAGATTATTGGCATAGATGAAAGCAATTATAGAAGCAATGCTCACAAAGATGAGAGCTTGATGATGCAAACTTTGTTCGAGTTTTCTTTTTTTTGCTTCACCCTGTATTTAGCTGCTCAGGTCAAAAAATTTCTCTTTAATATGTGGGGATCTGCATCCAAGTGTAGATTCCGAGTATGACGTAGTCAGAAAAAGTTTGATAATAATCAATATTTTCCATCTAATAACGGAGATCTTCCACCCTTGTCACATGATGGCCATTAGCAACATTTGGAGTAAAATCTAAAAATATATAGGAATGTAGTATTTCTTCTATATATATATATATATATATATATATATATATATATATATATATATATATATATATATATATATATATATATATATATATATATATATATATATATATATATATATATATATATATTATTTTAGTGACAGGAAAAAAGTTCAGTTTAGCAAAAGCAATTTTATGTTGTTTAAATTTTTTTATACGTTCGAAGTTTTATTTGTAAGTTAATGCTGAAAATATGACACAAAACTCCGGCAAAAAGAAAAGAATCAATCAGTTGCGAGCAGTTTTTTTTTTTTTCTTTTTTTTTAAGTATCGTTAGAAGGAAAAAATGGTATGTAAAATGGTAGAAAAATGATCAAAAGAGATTGATGAAATTGGAGAAGACATATGTAATAAGGTGAAATAGCGCTGCCCTTTTGATTTCAAAAAGAGCTTCGTCTCAGATCATCTGTCAAAAGCTATGCATTTAAGTCTTATGTCTGTTCTAGTTTCCTTTCATAAAGCATATAACAGGAAATGATCTCTACAAATGATTTTTCTTTTTTTTTTTTTTTTTTTTTACTGAAAATGTACTATTGAAGCAATCAAGACGCTTTACACAGAATTATTTTCTTACTTTAGTTTAAAGGATTTAAATCCTTTTTAGAAATATGTAAATAACATGAAGATTTATATTACACTGAAGATATATGCTATATAAAAAGAGAATTTGCTTAACTTAGAAATAAATAAATAAATAAAACCCAATTGTGTGCCTTAAAAAGATAAATTGAAATTTGTTAAATGATTTGCGGTTAGTTTTGGCCAACTTTATCCGACAAGTTTGAGAAAAACAAGTTTCTGAAAAACATTTACTCAACTTCAAATTTCAAAATGAAAGCTATTTTCCATTTGAAAATACTTTAAACTTCATTTGCTTAAAAAATAATCGAAAAAAGTCTCAAAATATGTTTTTTTTTTCATATAGTCCCAAAGTGACATTAACGAAAAGGTAAAAGTTCTAATAATAAGAAGGGAACAAATTAATTTTACGAATTTGAAATAAAACTTAGTGCACCTGGAAGATATTCTACTAATAGAACCAGAATTTCAGCGAATTGAACCAATTAAATTTAATTCGTGATTGTAATCATTATTTAAGTCACACCTTTAAAAAACTGTGAATTTAAATCATTTTTTATTTAAAACTCTGAATTCCTCTAGTTCATCCTTTTTCTTTGCCAGTTCAACCTTTTTCGTATATATTGATTCTAGGACTCGACCGATGCATCGGCCAGGCCGATGCATCGGCGCCGATGGTTCAACAATTTAGCCATCAGCATCGGCATCGGC
Organism: Uloborus diversus; assembly: GCF_026930045.1. Taxonomy (NCBI): domain Eukaryota; kingdom Metazoa; phylum Arthropoda; class Arachnida; order Araneae; family Uloboridae; genus Uloborus; species Uloborus diversus. Next base: position 91,833,771 of record NC_072732.1, on the reverse strand, counting down.
GGTCGATGCTAACTTGCAGGAAACATCGGCCCATCGGCCTTAAAAAACATCGAAAAACCGATGGAATTGGCCGATGTTTTTGAAAAAAAAAGGACCTTTGTTGTTTTACTTTTTAATGCAAAGTAAAGGGAGTTATTGTTTTCATATAAAATTGTTTACTTAAATTTCAGTATGAATTTCTATTTTAGTCACCCCTGAAAGAGTTTTTTATACAGCATTCAGGTACCAAATAAGTTAATTGTTGCGTTGTTTCTTGCGGCTGGATGTACGTATGTATCTCTCTTAATTCATAACTCAAAAATGGTAAACTGTAGAAGACTAAATTTTCGCATGTGGGGTGTGCGTACGTTCCAGTTGTGCACTTCACTTTTTGTTTTCGATCGGGGGTTCTAAAAAGCCTATTTACTCATTTTTTGTGGCTATTAATTACTTATTTCAATGCAAAACTAATATAGCGTCTCAGACTGACAATCATTCGGCGATATATTGCCGAATTGGAGACTATGGAAACAAATATGAGATGGCGAAACCGGTTTTGTTTCATTTTGTTAGATTCCACTTGAAACAACGGTAATTTTTAATTTTTTCGATATTTGTAATATGAATCACAGTAATGCAGTCTTTTCTGTATTGCTTCGGCGGAGCTACACGTTTGAGGCCCGTCGAAATACATCTTGGGGCCCTATTTCTCTAGCACAGAAGTTGTAAAACATTTATCATAAGCATTTTTGTAACTCCTACGGTTCCCTTATGGTTATGGGGCCTCTCGCGCAATCACAACATTTGCTATATTTTAAATCCGCTACTGCACGTCAAAACATACTCGTGTGCAAGTTTTAACAGGGTTTTTCTGCTCAATGTTTATTATTATTTTGAACTTTATTTTTTACGATTATTTTTTGTACTTCTGAGAACACTTGCGTGCTCCTCCTCCAAATTGAACAATTTCTGAAATTAAACTCTAGTTGTACTTCTGAGTTGTTTACAACTAACACCATTCATAAAATTAGATATTTTTTTTCAAGCCTTTTCTATTGTTGTCAGAAAGTGATTAAAGACGTTTTGAATGGAAACATAATTCGGAAACCAAAGGGACTTTTGAATTTTTTCTTCGAAAGTGCTGAAGCAGATTCAAAAACTCTTCCGAGGCGTTGGTGGTAGCGGTTCTGTACTAAAAAAATGAGGCCGAAGTTTAATGTTGTGAGTCACTCCAAAATCAGAGGGTGACCCCCCCTAACCCACCCTCCTCGTTACAAGCACTGCTTAAATATTTAGCGATTATTTATTTTGGTCAAGAAATATCATTTTGCGTATTTCTTATACTTGTTTCACCTATATTTCGTAATGCGCCATCTTTTTTGCATCATTAATAGCGATCGATTTTTTTTTCTGTTGTAAGTAACTATTTTTTTATATAAATATATAAACTAAATGAATAAGTTACTTCCGTTTTCATCATATTTTTAATAATATGTTATAGAAAAGTTTCAAGGATTTTCTGTTATGCAATTTTTTAAATTTCAGAAAATTAATGTTAAATTTCAAAATTTAATTTGAACTTGTTTGTAGTGCTTCATAAAAGATTAAACAATCAAATTGTTCAATATTACGTGTGAAAACATCAGATCAAGTAGTATATGTGTTCAGTTATTAACTTGATGTAAATATTGAGTTTGTTTATTGTGGCTGCGTTTTAAGAACCTCGCTCTTTTCATGGCTATTTCTTTTTTTTTCGCAAAATTTATGTCACGGTTATAGCTTTTATGAAAAATGCAAATTTTTCCTTTCATAAATTTTAAATAAGTATAAAAATATTCTTGTTATGATTTAATATTATAATTTATCTGTTCCCTTTTTTGTTTAATTTGATGACTAAAAATGTCTACGTGCAATCTTTCCACTTTAATTGCGTAATTTGTTGACGGTTTCATAGTTTTATTCTTAATTTTTTTTTTTGAATGATTACACAACATAATTTAATGTTTTTAACGATGTTTAGTGTACCTAAATCCTTACATTATTACAATATTACTGAAATCTTAGTTATATGTTCAATTTAAAAAAAAAAAGCCAATTGGTTATTAAACAGTCTCTTTGTTTTTCTTCCCTTATTTTTATTTTATTTTATTTTATTAATTAATTAATTAATTTATTTATTTTTGATGTTGTTTTTTCTCTTCCATCATACAACAGTCAAAAAAGGAGAAGCATAACTACACCCTATGCAGATTGCACGTAGTACGATCCAAAATTTCGGGGGACAAGCTGTATAAAACCTTACCCAAAATAGTTCACATTACCTAAGCACATCCATCTTCAAAAGGGCACCTTGAGAGACTATGTACTTCTGCCAGTTTTCATATAACTCTTGGAAACACTCCTGGAAGCCATTTTTCGCTACTTTCTGTAATGCAGTTTTATCTTCTCCTGATGAAAGAAGCGGCGTCCATGCAAATGTTTTTTTTTTTGTTGCTGGGAACAGGTAAAAGTCACACGGAGCTAAGTCCGACGAAACGTTATGTTATTTGTTTGTCACATCAACGTTGGCAGAAGTGCATAGTCATTCAAGGTGAGTATTTTGTAGCTAGATGTACTTCGGTAATGTGAACTATTCAGGGTAAGGTTTTAAACAACTTCCTATACCTATTCAGAGTCACAACTGACTACAACTGTATTTATGTCGAGGACTGCATACTAAGTGTTAAACAACTTGTCCTCGAAATTTTAGATGATACTACGTACGTATGAGTTTTCAACTTACTATTTCATAACGTTTTTGAGTGACGCAAGTTTACGCGCATGAAGCCATTACAAGAGAATTTGCGATAATTAACTAAGGAGGCGTTCAAAATAGATATTTCGGTCATCTATATGTTCTTAGGTACATATGCATGCCGAAAAAACTTGTGAAGTTTAAATTGGGTGATCGTAAAATAAAAATTTAGGTCAAAATCTGATTTTTTCTTTTCTTTTCTTTTTTTTTTTTGTGATTACAATTCCTTATTCGTAGAAAGGAAGTAAAGTGAAATGAATCAATGATTCTTCAAATCTCTGACAATCTTATCAATTTATTTCTCTTAGATTTTTTTTTTTGCCATCGGCCAACGGCATCGGCCATCGGCCATCGGCAATCGGCAATTTGGAGGAAAACAATCGGCCATCGGCTATCTTTGAACAATCGGCCAACAATCGGCATCGGCCTATCGGCCAAAAAATGCCATCGGTCGAGCCCTAATTGATTCTATCTCTCTTTATATCCTTCCTTGACCGTTCAAATTCAAAATTTTAGTCAACAGCTATTCGGTACTTCTAAATTAGTCGCAAATTTTTTGATAGTAGCCACTATCCTTAGGACTGTTTTCTTTAATGAAAACTGTGAAAAGGGAAAACGATACTGCTCTCTGAGAATTTTGAAAGCAACATCGAATGACTTTTGAGATGTATTAAATATTCTTGTATTTTACTATTGCTGTCTACTGTAACACGCTACCCTAAATTTAAAAAAAAAAAAGAAGAAAAAATTAACTTTTTTTTTTTGTGTGTATGTTCATGTATGCTGAAACTTTAGCTAAGGCACTATCAAAAGCTTTATAGAAGCAAAATCGCTCATTCAGCAAGAAAATCGTAAATCAGACAACTGTTAGTTATAAATCAGCAACCCTTTACGCTTACTTCCGCTATTACTTTTCTAGAAACAAGGTATAGACGGGGTTCGTTCCCGTGGCAATGGATTGTCCCTTGAACCATGAATTCATTCGTGTAGTGCTCCACATTTGCGTTCAGATTGAACATGACAAACAAATAGGTATACGGTGACTGTCATTGCTTCGTTTGTGGCTTGTTGAAAATTCTGTAAAATTGTATTATCTTTAAATCACAGGGGGAATGAGCTAGAAGGATCGAATCACAAATTATCTTCTTTTTAACGTCACAGTATATATTTGGAATAAGAGAAGTCGAATACAGTGAAACCTGTGAATAACGATACTGTCTATAACAATAAACCTGTCTATAGTGAATATTTTCTTTGGTCCCAGAAAAATGTCAGCATAAATAATCAAACTGTCTATAACGATAACCTGTCAAAAACAATACTTTTTTTGGTCCCAACAATATCGTTGTAGACAGGTTTTACTGTATAAAATTTTGATTATATCTTAGTATAGTTTTATAGTTTTAGCTACAGTCTACTATAATGATCATTGAGTAGAATATCACCAAGCTTATTTTTCGTTTATTAGTGATTTCTGGCAGCAAAAGAAGGTCAGGGTTCACGAAGGGTTGTCGCGCTACAGCTGAAGATGAAATGAAGTTTTACGTAAATGCCATTTAAGCTCGAAAGCGTTGCTACAGGGAAAGTTTTACTAAGATGTGTTCATAACTCTACCCTTTCAATTCATGTACAGGAACAGTTTTACCCACAAGAGAAAAACGCATATTCATTCAATACATTTATTGCTGCAAAGTTTTTTTGCAGCCAAAAAAAAAAATAAATAAATAAAAATTTAGTTTACGCAGTTTGTTTTTTGGAAGTAATGATGAATGAAAAATGCATTAAAAAACCTGATTCAGTCAATGTGCACCTAATTTGTAGTTTCATCTTCATGAAGTAGTACAACACAATGAGTTTAAAAGAGTTTTTGTTACAAAATACGAACAGATATAGTACGAAAAAGCAACTCTAAACCTACTAATAACAAATGAAACTTTGTCTGTGTTACCTAGAACAGTGCTTCTCATTTTTCCCGACCCATGTACCGGCTTTTAAAACAATTGCATGGACCGCTAAAGTTTTTCTCCTATTTTTCTCTTTTTGGTTTAAAAAAAAAATGTGGAGACCTTTAATAAAAGTGAAATAATTTTGTGACCTGTGAGGCTTTTTGTTTTCCTATTTACAATTTTAACAAATCAATACTAATAATATTTAAGTAAAAACATGGAGAGCACTTTTCTTGGTACTAGAAGAATTGTCACTAACATGTTTAAATGTAAAATTATTATAATAATTTCATATTAGTAACAAACTTTTGGAATTTTGAAGAAATATTAGTTAATTAGAAGGATTAATCACAAAATTCACGTAAAAAACAATAATGCCGTATTATTGATACGTTTTTTTTCCCTTTCTAAATTTGTATTTTAATTTTATTTATTTAATTATTTTTTTGAATATAAGCTAAAGTTTTAGCATGAACGAGCAAAAATTCTCTCCGGTACGCCGGACGACTGGTTGAGACTCGCTCCCCAAGATGCTTTAAGCCTTCACTATACTGTAAGCAACATGAAACACTAAACATAACTCGCAAATTGAGAAATCAAAATGCAATGCTTAAGAAAAACCTAGAACAATGCTAACAGTTTTGTTGGTTTTTGCTTTACTTGCGTTTTCAATTTGCTATACAAAAACCCATTGCTTTTGTTCGTAAAACATAAATAGGTTTACAAATTGCTTTTGTTTTCTTTTTTTTCGATTTTTAAACAATATTTCTCATATATATATATTTTTCTTCTTTATAATATTGAAATTTTCTATCTCGTACTTTTTCTGCAATGTTCTAATCTCCTAGAAAAGAAAGCGTCATCACGTACTGCTTATATCAGCATCAGAACGAGGCTTAAGAAATCTCTTTAATGAAGATGAGGCAATTCGAAAAACAAAAGCATCGAAGCTAACACGAGATAAAATCTGTGATCGCGTCTTACCTCTGTTCTAAAGACATAACCTTACAGTTCGGAGAAAATTGAGATCAAGTGGAACTTCAAATTGAACCCGATGCTTCGACTTAGATTTTCCCAAGAGTAAAATCTTCCTTTCTATCCTAGAATGCTATTCCCTGCTTTTGTTTTCGTATTTCTAACATGATTCTATTCTCTTTGAGAGCAGTTTAAACTTTTGAGTCGATTTTCCGTTTGTTTTAGCAACCATAAATCTTCCTTGGCTTGACAACTTTGTCGGAGTTTTTCCGATTTCTTTCTTATGTTTATTTCAGTTTTGAATTTCTTTCGGTTCCATAGCTTAGATTAGCATTCTGTTAACTCGGAGACAGTCGATAACGTAGATTAATATCCTAAAGGTATCTTTTCTTTCGTGTTTTCTATACAAAATACAGATAAAATATTCAAGTATAATTCTATTGTAGCGTTCTTGTTTTAAATGTATTCCTCAACAGCAACATGATGTGCTTAAAAATATATTGCTTTACTATAAACTCTATTTACTTTACGGCTTTTAAATTGGGGATGCACCGATAAGCAAATTAACCGATTACTGATTACCAAATAATCGACTGTTGATAATCGGCGGATTAATCAACTGAGCCAAAAAAAGGTCATAATTATTATTTTTAATGCAACCAATTTCTTCATCATACTGCTTTTTCTATAATCCCGGCTTTAGAAATAATTAATGTTTCATTTCTGGGAGACGATTTAATGTTATCTCCTTTTTTATTTTTTTCAAAATAAATTCAAAATTGCATGCTATTTCTTTCAGACAATTTTCATATTATTGTTAATAAAATTGCATTACGTTAACTAGGCATATATAACATTTTAGGGTTTAGCTTGCGGTCAGCAGGACAATTTCGAAGCACTTTTAATTTAAATTATTTTTCTTTTTTTTAAATTATTAGTAGCCATTTTATCCAAGACTTTTATTCTTTATAAAAAAATATTAGGTTACCCAAAAGCACAATGCTAAAGGAGGAGAGTATCGACACATGAAAATGTTTGCAAAGTTGTATATTTATTCACAGTAGTAAAAATTATTAAAAAAAAAAAAAAGAAAAAAAAAACTTTACTTCAACCATTAGTTGGTAAAAAAATAATAATATAATATATAATAAAAATAAAATAAAATGAAATGTAATAATAGTTATTTTTTGTTGAATCAAAAATTAATAATTTAGAGAATAAGTTAGAAAATATATGATGTAATCATATGCATTAGAAGGAACAAAATAACTGAAAAAAAAAAATTGTGTCATCAAAAGCTTCGGTGTGGGTATCAGAACATAAACTTAAGAAATGATCCTTGAATATTTCATTCAGTTTAACGCACTTTATAATCGATTTAGTTTGTTTTTACTCCGTTTCATACTACGTGTTAAAGTCATGTTTTCAGAAATTTACTTTTATTTATCGCACTCAAATGTATTCATCGCAGTTTCTTGTTAAAGGCATTTTTAAAAAATATTTCGGAACATATTTTTTTCTGCTAAATAATCGGCAAAACTTGCCCGATTCTATATAATCAGCAAAATTGCCGATTAATCGGCGCATTCCTATCTAAACCAAAACCGTTAGTTATGTCAATCAAACTAGTATACTCTAACGAAAGTGATATAAAGTGCAGACATGTTGGAAAAGATTTTTCAGTTCTATATCTTAATTATTACTGTGAAATCCCGTTACAACGAATACCAATGCAGCAAAATCTACATTTCAAAGAATTAAAATTTCTGCCCCGATTTATTCCTATTGCATTGCTTTAAGTCCCTTACAACAAGATTTCCGTTACAACTACCAAAAATTTGTGGTCCTTTTAAGTTCGTTGTAACGGTATTTTACTGTACTTTTAATACGGAGATTAGTCGTTGAGAAGTTAGAAAAAAAATAAGTCTGCAAGTTTATAGATATTAATCATGTACTGTTGCTTTTATAGACCGTTTCGTATAACATAGACACTGTAATGGATTTGCAATAAACCATTTTATTTAATTGAACTAAGTTTTTTTTAGGCTTGTTTTTTGCAATAATAAAAGACAGTAAAAATAAATACTTAAATCAAAATAAAAGGTACAATAATTTGATAACAAATGTGTACCTTTAAATGATTGTTAACATTACTAAACCCAAAGCCAAAGAGTTGTTAGTTAATGCATTTTGAATATATTTACGGAAGTTTAAAGATACTTTTTTTTTCAGCAAGAGGAAATGCGTGCTTGTCGGCTTGTCTAATTTAATGTCTGCCAAGCTGTATATCTATCCATACCGGAAGATACTGAAAAAATAAATAGCTTTGGTTGGTGGTAGAGGGATTTTAAGTTTTATGTTCCTTTTTTTTTAGTGAAAATAATTCTCAGTACTCTTAAGTAATTTAGAAAATATTAACAATGTGATCTACCCTAAAAAAAAGAGCCATTTATAACCCCTCTCCAAGCTGACGAACTTAGTTCGAGCAAGTTGGAAGAATTTTTAAGTAATGTATGTGTTATACAAGGAAATTCCATTCTTTTTAGGTTATATGGTTATTGGGCATAAAAAAGGAAAATGTTTAGCCCTGAAGTGCAAAATTCAGTACTTCTTTCTTGAATAACCAACTAATGGTTTAAAACACAAAAGTAGATAAATTTAAATGCATACTAAATTTTTATTCGACGAAAGAAAATGTTATACTCAATAAATAAAAATACAAAAAACGACGATAAATTGACAGGTTCGAGTTCAAAATGCAGAAATTTCTTGACATTTGTGCAAATGTTCATTTTGAATCTGTATATTTCGAAGTAATAGGTGTAACAATAATTATCAATGAGTTATATTTCTCATTAAAAAAACGGGTCGTATGTATACACTGTTAAAAAAATCCGGAAACGTTTCTGAGTATATCGTGTGGTTCATGAAAGTTTCAAAAACGTTTCTGAGTATTTCGGAATCCTCTTTCTGTAATATCCAGAAACGTGTCTGAGTATTTCGGAATCCTCTTTCTGTAATTTTCAGAAACGTTTCTGAGTATTTCGGAATCCTCTTTCTGTAATGTCCTGAAAAGTTTCTGAGTATTCTGTGCAGCTGTGGTTCATGAAAGTTTCGAAAATGTTTCCGAGTATTTCGGAATTCTCCAAACAATTTTCAAAAACGTTTCCGAGAATTTCGGAATCCTTTTTCCGTGATTTTTTCTAAAATATAATTTTTTATTATAGTATTGCATACCATATCAGTTTCAATTCTTTCATATCTAAGAGCAATAATACAAGCAATTTTAGAATCATTCGTGGATTTTTTTTTTTTTTTTTTGAATTTCTAATGACAAATAGCATGGTTAACAGCATAACATATGCACAGCTATAAATTTTTGAAAAATTGTGAAATAATCTAGTAGTTTCATTCCTAATCACAAAATCGTCGGGGAATTGGAGTGGGGGTACCTTCTGAAAAGTGGGGATTGTTTGTTAAACAATCTTAAACTTCAGTTTTTCTCTCAATATTTTCAAGACAAAACTATCAACATATTGCATTTTTAATGCAGAACTTAAAAACATATCTGGTATCAAACTTGATAGCTTTTATCTACGGATAAAATTTGACAGGACTTACCTACCCTTCGCGTTCCGGAATTCGTTCACCTCAAGTCAATTTCTCTGACGAACAAAGTGTACCGAAAAGTACCAACAGAGAAATTGATGAATTTAAATGACACCAAGTCCCCCTGCTGGAACCATTCGGGTTGATTCTTCTGTTCTTGCCCTTTTCCAGCTCATAAATACTTATTCAAAATAGGTTACTGATTTTATTTTTACAGTGTGCGCAAAATGCATTATATATTTTATTTATTAAAACATTGAACTCTATTACATGATTATTCCATTTCATATATACGAGGATCCCCCCCCACCATAAGAGTGATGGTGCACCCATAAAATGCTATGAAGCGCCCCCCCCCCCTTGAAAAAGCAACATCATATACATTATAAATCAAAGTATCATATAAATTATAAGTCAAATACTTTAATATGGTGTAAAAATACAAAATTATTTTATTAAGTCTTTTTTTTTTTTTTGCTTTTGGTAAAATTGAGGCTCGTAAAACGAAAAAAATGAAGACACTTTTAAATACATATATGTATCTATTTGTTAAAGAAATTAATACACATTTAACTAATTTAAAGCGTTTGCTAATGCAAATATTTAAAGAGATATCGTCATTTAGATAATACTGAAGCACTATGTTCCTAATTACAAGAGATTGTTTTTTTTTTTTACTTCATACAATCTAGCTACACTGTTTACAAGAGATGAAAACATGCAACCTTAAAGACGAACTATCAAACCTGAAAATTTGCATATTATAACATTTAATTCATAATGCTTGATACATAAATGTTCAGCCAAATATTAACTGAGATTGACACATAAAAACAAAGTACACAATAACACTTATTTGAAGTTTTTTTTTATAATCTTCAATTCATAAATTTTACAGAATAAAACTAGACACACTTGCACTTTAAATATGTGTTCTATGTAATGTAAAATATTTTGAAATTGCAATAGTTCACAACGAAAAAATGATACTGAAGAAAATAGTTTTAGTTCATATAAATCTCGTTAAAAAAATCTCTTTAAAGTAATAGAGTTGCAAAGCGACTTACCTATTCGTCGGTGGCGGTCTTTTGCAGGCTTTGGTCACCAAAAAGGTGATTTTTAAGACAGAATAAAATTCTGCCAACAAAAATTACCCATTTGGTAGAAAGAAGAAAAGTATCCAAGAAAAAAGTAAATTACCTACACAAGTTATGCGACGCAATGAATTTACATGTCGTCCTCTCGGCAGTTATTTGGTTTTTAATTTCAGTTTGTATTCCTTCCGCGAGCATGCGTCGAGAATTTGCACTTCGTACTTAAAAATAAGTGACACAGCATCAAATTCAATCTCATGACGATACATAAGCAAGAAAATATAAGACTTTAAAATTATCTTCAGTGAATTCATGCGAGGAACAAAACTTCCACTAATCCCCTTGATGAGTGTTACTTCGCATACATGAGTCAGCACTTGTTTTCATTGCGTGCTTTCGAAAGTTTCAGTTTAGATTTGCTGCTGGACTATAAAATTGCCGTGTGAGCTGCGCATGCGTCGACTCTTACTTTCTTGCTAAACGGGAAAGGTTTTTGATTATAGCAGAAAACTGCGGAGGGCGTATGAATCTGTGTATTACGGAAAACTTTTTTGTATATTCAGAGAGTTTTCCGAGATTTTTTACAGTGTAATGCTGTTACATTTCGCAAATGTTGAAAAGTTAAGTACGGGTCAAAGAACATTTAATATGTATATATATATATATATATATATATATATATATATATATATATATATATATATATATATATATATATATATATATATATATATATATATATATATATATATTATTAAAAAATAGAAGTTATGCATTATTTAATGAACAATTTGATACCTTATTTATTGCCATACGTAAAAATTTTTCGTGTTAAAAAATAATCTATCCTTGCGTTGAATTACATGTATGCAAAAGTTAAAACCTCTTTTTTCTCAGAAATCTATTTCTCGTTTTGCGTGAGTATTGTTTCAAAGGTTTTACATATACTTTCATAAAACTTTTCATGAACGTTTGTCAGGCCTATCTTTATAACCTAAATCAAAATTGTGCTTAAAAATGTTTACTATTATTATAATTTTTTAAGTATTTGCTCCCCAAATTTGGTTAAATTTTTATATTTATTTTTAAAATTTCAATAAATAAATGATTAAATTTCTAAATAAAAGAGTAACGATAGTTTTAAAAAATTAATTTAAGTTAAATCTTGAAAAAAATAAAGGGCAATACTCCAAAACTCGTATCGAAATCATACATGTATATAACAGCAAGGGAAAGTGCGAGCTGTTACATGTTATTTTTTAAACACGAGAAAAAGCAAATAATATTTTTTTCCTGTAATAAAAATGTAATATTCAAGTATACGTTACTTTACGTATTTTTCCTCAGATTTTCAGCTTTCAGTGAAATTTAAATTTTAATAATGGATTTTATATCAATTTAATAACAAGCTTTTAAGTAATGGATATTTGTCGTGTCTCGAGAACATTTTAAGAGTCCATAGAGTCTTTAAGCGCAAGTAAGCTTAATGTAATAGGCTACTTTCCAAAATTAATTGTATGTTACAGGTAGTCTGAAGATATTGCGAAAAAAATTTAAATTCTTAATTGAAATTTTAATTTATGACCAAAAAATTTATTAATTTTTGAGTTTACTTTAGAATGAAAATCGCATAAAAACGGTGATTTAGTAATGTACTGTTAAAGTTGAGTTCAGGTAGCTGTTATTAGCAATGGAATGTTATTTTAAATGCTTCAGTGACTGTTGGTATTAAAAAATCCTCTTTTTCTTCAAGTTAGAAAAAATCCCACCTTTAGTCCAAAATGCCGTTTTATGGGAAGTGTTACAATGAGCAATAAAAGACTGCAGCTTCGAAGAAAGCTCCATAGCATTCAATAGTGTAAATTTTCTTATGATGTGGAATATACTATGAATAATTCATGACAGCTATTGTTTTACAGGCTTTGTTACGTCAAAACTGGTTTCAGGTGCTCAACTACATGATAAATAATTTTGATTTTCCAGGAACACATATTTTTCTCGCAGGTTCAAGTGACCTATAGATAAAAAGTTGGACAAATTTCAACTTTTGCGAAAATAATTGCAAACAGTAGCATAAAGGTGTCACCCCTCTCCCAAACAACTAATATTAAACACGCAATTAGAATCTTTAGACAATTTTTTAACACTTTTTAAACACGGACACTTGTTGAATAGTTAATTGTTAAACAGAATAATCCAAATATTTATTATGCATAAGTTACTAAATAAAAGCAGTTACTTAATAAAATACCTTGTATGTCCATAAAACATAAATTATTTTTCTTCGTTTATAATTCTAAGTGATTTAATTTCTTAAATAGATAAACTTGCTTTGGAATTGTGCAAAATTGGCTCCATCGTTTTTATTCAATCTAAAATTTACGAAATAAAAGTGTCGCTGCCATATATTTGAATAATGTCATTACGGAGTGCAACACGTTGCCGTAATATAGGCCTTAAAATCAAAAATTAAAAATTTATCATTTATGTCGGTATTGAACTGGATGTACCGACAGATACATAAGAAAGTCTTTGCACTATTTATCAAAATATTGTAATGATTATAAAATATGTTAGTGCTTTAAAGGATTAAATAAGTACTAGCAATTAAAACCATGAAAATTTTAAACATATCGATGACGTGGAAAAATAAATTAATTTTAACTCAAAACAGAACTGTATGTTACAGACTGTATGTAAACAGACTTGTAATGTTATAGGGTAAGTGTGTCAAAAAAGACCGTCAAAAGTTTCATAGTAAATCTAATGTTGCTCATTTATGATTAAATTGACACCAGTTTTGTAAATTCACCTGCTGGTTCATGAAAAATAACAAATAATAAAAATAAGAAAAAAAATATTACATGAGAAAATTAGGTTTAACCCAACCTTTCGCCGACAGTTAAAATTTCCTCCCCCTATTAATATTTATCAAAAGATAAGTTGAAACTGAAAAGATGGAGGGGGGGACTTTCGTGTCGGCGAAACTGGGAGGACACCAAAAATTGAATTTCAATTATGTTTGATAGCAGTTTTAACAAAGAAAGGGAATTATGGATTGGAGTCGTAGGAATAGGGGTCCGGAAGGTATCTCTAATAAGACAACTGTGGGTTAGGATCACCCAACACAGAATTTAAGATTTAAAAAAGAAAAAACACTAAAAAAATATTATCAAACTAAAAAGAGTTGAAAAATCTTTAATATTGATATAACACATAGTAAACAACATTCGATAAACCAAAAAACATTACAAAAATTACCATATTTATTAAAAGAGAAAGATCAACCGTCACATTCGGGGATCTGATTATTCGCTATCATCTGTTTTTATTCACTCCTGCGCACAGTTCGGCACGTATGTGCGGTTTATACAGCACAGGTTTCCATCGAAAGGCGAATAAGGCACACCATGGCTTTATTACAGTGCAACTCTACTTTTCTAGATTTTCAAATCACAGCAAAAAATGATGACATACGGTGACCTACTTTTTATTCTTGAACTTGTCATCTAAATAAATTGGGCTTCAAGAACAATAAACAACTTTTTTTATGCTAGTAAACTACAGTAAACCATGAAGAAACAAAACTTACTGAAAATTAGATCGTTTAGTTTTAAAAACACTCTTCTGTAACAAGCTGTGCTACACTGATGCCTGGTGTTGACATACTTCTTGTTGATAATGCTCTGCCATTAGTTATTCTTACTGATGACGATAAAATTACGATCCAGCATTTTTTTGAAGTCGTAAATATAAAAGGGTGTGACCCTCTTGGTCTACAAAGCCTTATTTAGCCCACCCTCTTCGGGTTTTTTAATTTTTTAAAGTAATTAACAAAGTTTTTTACATTCTTTAGTTGGGTTGAACGTAGAAGTAATGAACACTAAACTATTATTCATAAAAATAAATATTTTCGCAGAAACCCTTTCTTACTTATCTATTAAATCTTTCTATTTTACGTTTCGCTTGCAATTACACATTTTTCATGTTTTATAACTATGGCTTAAAATTTGTAACAACCATATAAAACGCCATCTTCTTTCAAGTTGCTGCCCCGAATAAAATTTCCAAAAGAAGTTTTTGTCTGAAAGGTAACAATATCAAAATGAGATATAACTTATTTCAAAAACTTATAAATAACACGAAAAAAGATAGTTTCATTGTTAGACGCAATAAAAATCTTTTTTCCTCTCTTCAGTAACTGATATCAAGGAAGTTTGATGTCATATAACATTGCGTAAAAATTTTCGCTCCACTGAAAAAGTTGAATTACAGGAGGGAAAATGAAAAAAAAAAGTAAATAAAATTCTTGTTTAGATATTTTCTTGATATTGTGTTTCCGTCGACGGCCAAAACATGACAGAAATTATACGCTACAGCATATTTTTTATTTATTTTTTTTTTTGTTTATTTATTTTTTTCCAAAACCTGAAAATTGTCTATGATGCTTGTCACTCTGACAATTTATAATAGTTTCTTTGCAAAAGAAATTAATTTTTCATAAGAAATTTATCGTTCTTTCTTACACAAAAAAGTTAAGTAAAAGCTTCTAGATAAGTTATTTCATATTTATCGCTTAACACGTTTCTTTTGCAACAGATGTGGAAAGGGACTTTTTTCAATCCATATTGTTACAAATGATGTAAATAATTATTATTTGTATGTTTTTATGTGCTTAATACTTTCATGTTGATTTCCCTCTGCTTTGCACAGTTTAGCATTATGTTTACGGGCTTGGCAATAACTTTAAGAGATATCGCTATTTTGGCATCATATTTGACGACGGTTTTGTGCTCCAAATACGGCGAGAAATCGGTAAGTGTCGTCAGACTTGGCGATATTTCGAACCTTACATGTAATTGTAGTGTTTTGAGACTAACAGACACATTATTCAAAATTTCCGAAAATCCCTGTCATTTCTAGAATTTAGTAGACAATTTCTGAATAGAAATTATAGAATATTTACGAAACCTTTTCTAAGATTTTACAAGAGGCTGCTCCAAGTCAATCTAATAGTCTAGTGTTCACTTAACTTCGTGTTTGAGCTGTTACTATCTCAGTATTTTTATTGTATTCGGAATTGAATGCAAGCTTACCGTTGTGTTTAGGATGTTTTTTTCTGAGTTGATTAATTTCTGCGGATATTTTAGCGATTGTAAAAGTCTTTTGTTTACACATATTTGTAAATAACTTCCTGTGATTTTACAAGAACTTAATCATCATTTACAGCAAAGTGAAATAGCTAAGATGACTGAGCATTTTTTAAACTGTACTAATTCAAAATTTGTGTTAAACATTAAAGTACATAAAGAAATTACATTGTATATTATAATGAAACTTGCATTGAAGCGGTATTTTTTATTTTTGGCAGTAAATTTGCACCTTCAAAAAAAGTGGAAAATTTTCACTTTTTATTTTTGTGGGGCAAAGTGAAAGATGAAACATTTTTCTAATGAAATCGATTGTTAAAGATACTTTAGATCAAATAAATGAGCAAATAAAAGGTTGAATGAATAAATAAAATGATACTGAAACAATAAATGAATAATTAATTAATTAACTAATATCTGAAGAAAAATAAATTATTGAGTAAAGAGAGAAAATGAAAAAAATAAGTGAATGAATAATTAAATAAATGAATGATAAATGAAGGAAAGTAAATGAACTAATTAATAAATGAATACGTATGTGGTTTAGCAAATGACTAAGTAAGGAAAGAAAATTTACTATTTCACTTTGCCCTATCCATTTTGCCCCGTATGTACTTGACTATTGAACAAAATATTTAAAATACAAATACCCTGAATGTTAACTAAATAAATTTTTTACTAAATATTATAAAGTCTCAATTAGTATTTAAAAGATTAATAAAAAGAAGTCTTATCTTTTCAAAACAAATAAAATGATATTTGACTCACTGAGAAATATCACAATTTTAGTATCAATTTTTAAAAATGCTGCATTATCATACGCTTTATTCTTCAGCGATATGTTTTTCCTGATCGGAGTAGACTACATGAGCTACTAAATATGAGGCAGTGAGAAGCAAAGGGATGTAAGTAGCAAAATTAAAAATTTGGAGATAACCAGTACACATGGTGGGTGAACCTCTCCTCTGTCTTGGGGCAAGAGATGGTACTAGTAGCCCTGGTAGTTGCTGCTATACAGCATGATTAAGAAAAAAAAAACGAGCTGATGTGTGCATCACATGACTTCCTTTTACTCTAATTTAATGATAATAGTGCCTCGGAGTAAGCAAAGAAACGCTTTAAATATTTTCACCCCAAGTTTGTTGTGAACCGAAGCAAAGAAAACGTTTTATACAGATTAGTTTTCCCAATATTGGCAATTTTAATGTGATTCAATGGTTAATTCTCTAAATATGGCCAAATTGATACCAGATTTTAAGAAATTAAAAAAATAATAACAATAATAAAAAAAACGCCAAATTTGTCGCCGCGTGTTTGCGAAATTATAACACCACTTGAGTTTGCACTGAAATTAACAATGATTTTCCCCAAAAAAGGTGTAAAAGACACCCTTTGGGACATCCGAATGCAACGAAAAGGGGAGGTGCACAACTAGACTTCACTAGGAGTCTATACATACGCATATACACACATACTCACATACATACGGACGTCACGAGAAAGCTCTTTGTAATTTACTCGGGGATTGTCAAAATGGATATTTCGGGTGTCTATACGTTCTTAGGCATATATATTTACGTGTGGTCTGGTTGGAAAAAAAAATCAATATTCATTGAGGACGAGCAAAATGGAAATTAAGGCCGATTTTTGAGTAAAAATTTTTTTCGCGAATACAATACTTCCTTTACTACGTAAAAGGAAGTAAAAATCAATGAAAGTCTACATATGATATTATTTTCAATTACGTTTTTGTAACGGGTTTAAAGATAATATCCTATGTAGACTTTCATTGATTTACACACAACTCCACAACTTTAAACAACTCGTTCAATTGATAAAAGTAAACCCTTTGCTTCTTACTGCCTCATATCTAAAATATTACCAGATGGGTGGTGCAAAAAGCAGAGTAAATATTTCACCATTCACATTGCCCCACATTCCGCTACACTATTTAAAAATGTACTTTACCAGTGGTGAAGCAAGAAGAGGATGGGGTGGAGGTCAACCGCGTTCAAAACGCTCAGCTTTGATCATATTGCCAATTTTTATACAGTTGGTTATATTTAGGCAAGGACTGTTTGATCCCCTTCCCGAAAGACATATTCTGACTGTGATGCCATGTTCCAAGTCTATTATTTAAGATGTCGGATGGAGGGATGAGGTTCAGTCGTCTCTTCCCCCGTATTTGAGAAGTTAATATGTTGGTTTTCGTTGCTTTTCTCCAAAACTTACATGGAATGAACACTTTTGCACCCTCCCCCGCCCCTTCCTAGAAAATTTCGAAATCACGTAATAGTGCTCCACATTATTTTCTTAGTTATGCTTCAATAACCTTGTCGCCTGAAAGGACTCGCACGTGTCAGATTTGATAGTTCTGATATTTTGCTACGTTGTTTATGCTATTGCTTCAATAAAAAATCCATGTTTTTTTTCCCTGAGAGTCGAACGCAACCTATTCAAAAATCGAAAACACCGTGAAATTTTATACTTACGACTATTTTAATGCGGTGGATAGGGAGCGCATAAAAAAATCGCACAAAAAATCGTTCGAAACTTCACGAGAAGCTATAAAAAGTTGTTTTCGTATACAGTTATTTTTTTCTTATTTTTTTTTCTTTTGCGGTGGATAGGGACCGTATAAAAAATGTCTCACGTGGAAAATAACCCAAAAACTTACGAAATAACTAGGAATTGCTTCTTTAAACATAATAAAAATAAACCAAGTGATGATAATTTTGTCGAATCGTCAGACAAAATTTCCCGCATAAGGAAATTTCTGGGGGGTTACAGTAACCTCCCAAAGGGGATCCCTTGTCGTCACTTGAAGATACTACCTCGCACTCATTTTATAAATAATGTCATCCATTGAGTCCCAATCTGATTGAAATTTTCATATACCACACACACACACACACACACACACAAAAAAAATCGCTCAAAACAAAAGACCGCACAATAACAGGTTTGAGTGCACTTATTCGGAACATTTTAAAAGTTTGGTGCTCGAGTTAAAAAACTTGGATCATTTATATGAGCAATATCATAAACAACTCGGCGGAAAAACCAGAACTACCGGATCTAACGGCCTGATGTATATGGTTACTGGTTTAAATGGCTTTCGTCATTTTGTTCTGCCTGATTTCTTCATTCTTTTCAGGCCTAAGAATGGAATGAATCTTAATTACAATAGCAATCCTTTTACTACATCAATGAACTCTATTGTACTATATTTTTGATAGTTTACTTCTTACTTTAATCACCATACTTTTGAACTGTAATGAGTCATGCCAAACCATTTCATAAAAGTGGCTATCCATTTAAAAAACGCTCTTTAACTGCGATACATGTTTCGAAAAAACGTTCTTTTAAAAAAAGTTCCTGTAACAATTGATAAAAGTAAATCCCTCATTATTACATGCTACCTTATAATTTGTGTACTGTCATCACGTTATCCGATCCTATTTGAGTAGCGGATAATTCAGGTTCTAATAACTGCCCATTTGAATATAACCGGACGTACCTGGACAAGAAATGTCGCTTCAAAGCTACGCATACATAACCTACGGTTTATTACGGCATGTCAAGAAGCACCAGCTTCAAAAACAGGCAAAAAAAATAAAATAAAATAAAATAAATAAAACAGTATAATCATCGTTCAAACATACAGTTATTCTCTGAATTGTAATTTCTACCATGCATCAGCAGGAATGTCCGTGGGAGCGGTACACTATCACGCATGGCTTCATTTGATTGCTATCTATAATCATATAAAGGGGATGATTTCAAGGTCAGAAGCTAGCTTGACGAGCGGAGCGCAAGGAGCAGGAAATCTTAAAAATAAACTAAGGTGAAAATGCTTTACTTTCCGTTTCTGAATAAAAAGAAGATGGAAGAAAGCAAAACAAAAGTTTAATTACACCAAGCGATAGGATATTTTTCGGATGAAAATGAGATCGACTTATATCAGATAGAAAACCCTTGATCTTTCCGAACTTTTTTATCATATATATTGTATTTTTTTTATTGCATATGCATGTACTTTGAAATTCGGGTAAAGTAAAAATCCTTTCGACTTTTTGCTCAAAAATGTTTTTTTTTTTTTTCAAATCGTACAATAAATAAAAGCCAGGAAAAAAAAGCAAATAACATACCTTAGTGAATATTGGTAACACTTATAATATTCTCCATTAAAACTGTATTCTATTGTTAATTAATATATATTTTAATGCTTAAACTACGAGTTTTTAAAGTTGAATAAGTACCTTCGTGTTTCCAAAGTCAAAATTAAATATAAACGTTTAATTGCACAAATTTCTGCTTACTGCAAACACGAATTTCAAGGTTACAAGGAACTCTTTTTTCAGTGTACTGCGAAGTATTTTGAACTTAGATCACTAACATACTGGAGATTCTATTTATCGTCAATTCTATCTGAAGTTCAGTTTGTTCTTAATTTTCGATCTATTTGTCTTAGTTATTACTCAACAACTAAATTAAATTCAAACTGATGGAAACACTGTGCATCTTACTAAATTTGAAGATTTGCTGGAACATTTTCGGTAACGGCGATAAAATTATTGTTGGTAACGACCACCTACTTGGATTGTATTTTCCTAAAATAATAATAAAAAAGTACATAATTTTGAGCACAGGAGCACGTGATTCAAAATGCACGATTTGCCCCTAATGTACACCTTAAGTTGAGTAAATCTGTACCTCAGAGCCAAAACAACATTGATAAAAGTTAATTCCTCATTATTACATGCTACCTTATAATTTGTACACTGTCATCACGTTATCCGATCCTAGTTGATTTATTTACGTAATCGCTACTTTACAGTAGAAGGGAAAACGTTTGTCTGGCAAATGCAAAGGATGGGACGCGTGCTCTTTAAACACTGGAACATAATGGGGTCGTTTCCAAAATTTTAAAAGTATTTTTTCTGAAAGAGCATGCGTAAAAACATAGGATTTGACCATTTTTTAAATAATTTATTTAAGTTTAATATTTTTAAAAAATTACTTAAATCGGTGCTCTTTCATTGTTTACACTTCTGTCGTGTGACATCACAAATGATGAAATACCATTCAACGTTGCCATTCACTGAACAAAATATTTAATTCGCATCTTTACTCACGTGTATTGGCAACGATTAACGATATGGTTGGTAGCAAGCGTAGAGCGCAGTTTTAATTCACTGCTTGCTTATCATAACGTGGAAACGTAGTAGAAAGATGCGGCAAAGTGCATCATTTGTGACGTCATCAGGACCACGCCTTGTTTGAGAAATCGGATATTTTAAAAAATTAATTTAAAAATAACTGTCGGGAAAATAAAAGAATTTTCTGGGTCCATGTTTTTTTTTTTTTTTTTTGCTCATTCTATCCATTCCAATGACTAAAAGTAGTACTTTTGACTGAAGGAAACCACCCAATTATAAAAGTTTTTTCTTTTTTTTAGAATTACATTCACATTGCTAGATGCAGAATAGGATTTTACATACAATGCACGAATAAACTGAAATTCGAAATTTTTCTTAACGGCAGTTTCTGCAGAAATGAGTTTTCGAGATATTTGGAGAAATACCCGTTTTGGATTCCATCCTGACAATAGGGAAATGTTGGAATTACACGTTTTTTCTTCATGATTTTTTTTTCCAGCGGAAATAAAAAAATCAAGCTTGTACAATAAAGCTTCTGTAAAATAAATAACAACGATGCAAAAAGAGAGAAAAATGAGAAATGACGTATATTGCCCACGGCAGTAATGTTTAGGTATATGTTTATAAATAGAGTTAAAAAAACTATGAGCAATTATAAATAAAACAAATCATTTTATGCTACATAAGCATGCTTTTATTTACGGATTTATAACAAATTTAGTTGAAAAGCTAGGTGTAATTATAAATAACATGAATAACAACACGAGAAACAAAGTGCATGAATTAATCGATGCGCATTAACGGTAACCGTCAAGAAACTTAAAAAGTGTTTTAATAAACCTTAACACATTACTACTTCATTAACTGTAAAGTCCTTCTTAATGTACTGTTTTTATTTCAGAAATTTCTCGAATTTCAAAAAAAGGTCATTATCGGAAATTAGCCAAAAAATGTAATAATATAAAAACAAATCGTTCCTACTTAATGTTCTTAAATTACCAATTTTTACCATTATGAACTCTCTCAAATGAGTTAACAAATAAAAAAGAGGTATTTTTGAAACTATTTTTTTCTTCTTTTTTTACTGAACTGTAACTAAAATACTAAGCATATTTTATGAGCAATAAAACGCAAAAAAAGGTAATGACGACGACGTTAAATTTTATATCTAGATATTTTAATTAATAATCGGAGCAATTAGTTAAGAAATTCAGTTGTTTGAGCAAAAATAAGTGTTAATGTGTTTTTTTATCGCTTCTGAAATAAGAAACCACAGTAAGAAATTTAAGTCTTCTTTTTCAGGCGCTAGTAAATATTTTTTTCCTCAGTAATTGATTTCTTTAGATATGCAAACTAACAAAAGCAGCAAATGATCCTTTACTTGGGACTGATTAAATAGCTATCAATTAGAGTCTATCTTTTTTTCTTTAATCTTTAGGAAATGTCTAAACTGATTCCTTTCTTTCTTTAGCGATGCGGTAAATCAATGCCTTTTTATGCTGGTGATCTTTTTTACATTTACTGGCGCATTACTATGCGTAATGATAGTTGGTGAAAAGGTAAGCCAATTGGTATTTTTTTCCTTTGGACAATCATTTCGTTTTCTAAATCTACCTTTTAACAATAGGGAGGAATTAAAAGAAATAAAAATGATATTTTTGTTTTCGAGCTACATTTTTTTAACATTGGAAATAGTGAAGAAAACGATATTTGCTTTTTATTCTGCACTTATGAAGTTGCACAAGACAACATTTAGGGAAATAGGCTGTCATGTTTGAACTAATTCCTTTAAAAAAAAATCATCTTAGTTGCTTACAAAACAAGAGTCCGTGAACGAATACCCCATTGGGAGCCTTTTTGGAAGCCACTTTTTTTCCTTTTTGAAGCATCCTAGATCCTGAATTTGTGTCTTCTAAACTTAAAACTTGCATAGCTTAGTTTCAAAGGCTTATGTGCACCTCTCTAAAATGTTCTCACACTCGGAGGTGGTTGAATGGGGAGCACCAGGTCACGTGACCTGTAATGACTGTATGATGTTGCAATTGTTTTTGCAACAATTTTACGCACCTCTTGCTACATGTTACCTGTCAAAGCCTGCGTGACCAAAAAAAAACTTTATAACCTGCTCTGATGTACTTACGCAGAAAAATTTGGGCCTTTGTCTATGACCTAGTTCTTGCACTCATGGAAACTTGAACTATTAGTATTTATATTCATAACATTCACTGTAACAACTACATTTTAAGAAATTGCATCAAATAAAGCGGTTTTAACTTGTTTAGTAAAATGTGATACAAAACGTTATCAATGACTCGAAAGAAAAAATAATAGAACCTACCAAAGCTGCTTATACAACATCATTAAAAGCGCAATGTTCCCCCCTTTTTATTTTGAGAAATCATGAATTGCTTATTCCATCATTTGACGGTAGTTCATTTTCCTTCTAGGTTATTTTTCTATGGTTATGATACAAACTCTTCTGGTCCACCGTCCATAGTGAACATGTAACTCCTCCTGGGTAGTGGCTTCCATTTTCGCTCGGAATAGTTTATATTTATGCTCACCGTATTGACTTTACACAACATTCTTTAGACATCCAACCCCTGGAAATCATTTGAATTTTTACGACTTGAATTTGAACTATGTTTTTCGCAATTATGATTAAGATTTGATCTATTTGTAGGAATTAATAAATAAATTAATGACAAAAAAGGGAAATAAGTTCAAAATATATAAAATCTTACTATAATGTAAAATGATGGTGTCGCAACAGCCAATAATTTTATGACGCGCAGAAAATTCGTGTTGCTCTTCATAACCGTTGTGTGGATTTTACTAAAATATAGCACCTAAAAATTAGAAACAATAACTTTTCGTTTCAGCATGTAGTTTCCTGTACACAAAATGAATTATATTTTGCTTTCAAACAATTTTCTCATCATGAAAGAGGCATAATTAGAAAAACAAAATTGCAGCTTTAGTCAACTAAGACAGATAATAGCTGATGTCATGAAATCGAAGTTTATGAACATAAAAATAGACTCCTTTGCTTCTTTGAGGAGCATTCTGTAATTTAACTACAAAACTGCGTAAATATTTGTGCACAAAGTTCGATCTTATTAGTCTGAAGTTTTACTTAGCAATACAGAAATTTCAAAAATGTTTATTTCAGAGAAAATGGAAATTAATCTATAAAATTTCACATAACGCTCGGAGACAAGTGACACAAATTATTCCTAATTTTAAAGTTCAGAGTACAGCGCCAAAGGAAATGCCAAATTTTGCTATTTGGTCGAGCCCGTCATTTTCAGTCTAATTTTGTGAATCTAGCATAACTCGTTTTCCCCGTGAACGCTAATTTGAATCCCTTATTAGATAAAGACTTCCTCCCTTACGTTCGATGCTTTTAAGCAATCACTACTAAATGGTTTAGACAAGAGCATTTTACATTTTATCGAAAGATTTTACTTTTCGCTCATCTAAGATAGTGGAAATCTTAATAGATAAGTAGAAGTTTGAAGTACAAGTAGATGTCAAATCGTCCATTTATTTAACATGGCAGCGGAGCCGTTTCTTAGTTAAATTAGTAAACTTTGTTACGATTGCCAACTTAAAAGATAGACATTCTTCCGTGCTAAGCACAAAAGTGGTTTCTGCACTTTTCATCAAATTGAGTTAAGGTCTCCAATTGGCTCTTTGTCACATTTTGCAGCTAAATACAATGTTTTATGGTCATTTGTCAATGAAAAAAATATTTTTTTTTAAATCTGAAAAAGGTGCATCTGAATCAAATACATGGAGGTGCAAAACTTTAAACGACAATTTCTCGTTCTGAACTCGGCTGTAGATACGACATTTGTGCTTAGCACGGCAGTATTGCAGTTTTGTGAGCGTAGCATTACTGAACTCCGACGACATTATTGCTTAGCACGGCATTATTGCAGTTTTGTGAGCATAACATTACTGAACCCCGAAACGCACGATTTTCTTAATCAACAATTGTTAGATCAAAGGTTGGTTTTGTACGCATTTTACGTTTACGCAGTGCCTTTTTTTCAAAACGAATTATAACTGGAGAGTCAACAGTCGCTATTGATGCTGCACCCTAGCAAATATCCTCACAAGTTTTTTAGCATCAGTCGAGCCTCAATCTAGCATGCAGAAAGAATAATTTGTTTTCTACCAAGGCGAGTAACTTTTCAGTTGAACGTTTTGAAGAATAATGCTTGGTTAAGAAAGAAGAAATATATAAACATTAGCAGAATTTTATCCTTTTTGGAGAATTGTATTTGTGTGAACTGAAATGTTGTTATATTTTTTTGCACTTTGAAAATAAATCCAAACATGGCGACGGAGCAAGTTTACGCATTGACGTCGGAGCACCTTTACGCACGTTCTCACTGTGTCTTACCTCTAAACGTGCTATTTCGCTTTGAAAATCACCATTTAATTTTTAAATGAGTCACAAATTCGTATCTTATAGCTTACAATCATGTAGTGCTGTATTCATGCCCGTTCTGCTTTTACATTATAGACTGTTCATTCCGTAATAAATTTACTTTATTTTAACGATGGTTTGATATTATGTTCAAAACGCTAAAAGAACAACGTTAGATGTCAAAATAGGCATGCGTGAACGTGCTCCGTGTCCGGGGCAAGTTTACGCAACCGACTAGTACTCAAAAATAATTTTTTTGACTGTTAAAAACACAAACTGAGCAACAACTGAATATACCAATTTTTACTCCATTAACTGCTTTATAAAACCGCAATATCTAAAATTTCCTAAGTTAAAACATAAAATTTAGAAAATTCATTGAAAAAAACTGCATAAACGTGTAATGGTCTACCCTACATTTTTTAAAATGGAATTGACAATTGAATTTAAATACGAGCGTTATAATATATTTTTCTAAGTTGATATATTGAATACAAAAATCTCAACAGGTACGCATAAGCACACGCAAACATATTTTAATGTTTAAGTAGATTTTCCAAATAGAAATAATTAATGAAATAAAAAAGTTGTTAAGTACCATGTTTTTGAAATGAACAAAAAAGCACAAAATAATTTCTCTAAGCTTCATGTAGATTTAAAGCCCTATACAATTTCAGAATTTCTCACGGATGGTCTATAAAATTTAAGATTATAAGTTTTTAATGAATTTCAAAATTCCTGTGAGCATTAAAAAGTGAAATATGGCGGGCCCATGCAACAAACAATTGATTCATTTATAATTTAACTAACAGTTCAATTGCTTTGCAAATAGTATAAACTGAAGTTTTTTCATTGATAACCTTTCTTAACACTTATAGTTATATATGTACTTGTTTCCTACTGTCTTCCTTTTTAAAGCTCAAAAGTATTTTGATAGTTATTAACAACTCATAATCACAAATTTTCCAAACAATCTGTCAGAAATTCTGAAATTGTATAGGACTTTAAATGTTTATGAAGCTTAGAGGAATTCATTTGTACTTTTTAGTGCATTTTAAAAACATAGTACTTAAAAACTTTTTATTTCATTAATTATTTTCTGGTTTTTAGTATTGTGCGTTTGAAGTATTCCATTTGGTGTTACATACCTCGATCAGACAATGACTGAGACGGATAAATTGACGATAACGGAGTTTAAAAAATTTATTCAGTTGATAAAAAAAACTTAAACATTAGCTGCACCATAAATAACATTGTAACCATAAAAATCATTTAGCTTTATTTGAAATTCCTATGTATAACATAAGTTCAATGCAAGTAGACTATTTTGTAAATGTAAATATAAAAAGATATAATTCATTTTTTTCTCTGCAAATGAACTGGCAACACATATATGAATACAAAAATATTCCAGAAATGAGCTAAGCAGAAATAAAAATACATTCCTACTAAAAGTTGAAGTTCAACCTAACATCTTAAATACATTCAAAATTCGCTACAACTTGAAATATCCCATACATTTACAAGTTGCTATGATTACGTAAATTGCTTTTAACATTTTAGGCAAATTTTATTGAAAGCATTGTTCAACAATTACCCTGAACAACAATGAATTTTCAATTGAGGGCTCTTGCACAGGGTGTCCTGAAAAAGATGAAAATATGACTATTTTCAAAAAATTATAACAGGAGAATGGTTAATGATTTAAAAAAAAAGCGGAAAATTCATGCGGTGGGCCGTAAGTTTCGTCCCCCAAAGTTCCAAATTTTAGTTCAAGAATTTTCCAATAGGTGGCGCTTCAGATTGTAATACAGTAAATCAAAGAAAGACAGAAAATTGCATCATATGTTTTCGAAAAATAGTTTTAATAAACAAAATTACACAATAATATTTTCAAAACGTCTGCCGCCGGCTGCAACCGCACATCGCAATCGGAGGAATAACCAGTGAGTTCCAATAACTACTTTTTGACGAAGAGGCTTACTATCTGCAGCGCCATCTATTAAAAAAATGAACTAAAACTTGGAACTCTGGGGGACAAAAATTGCGGCCCACCACATGAATTTTCTGCAAAAATTATTTTTTTTTTATCATTAACCATTTTCCTGTCATAAATTTGTGAAAGCAGTGAGTCTTTTTCCGGACACCCTGTACATTTTTGCATGAAATTACTTAAAAGCAATTATAATTCATGTTCTAATTATCTTTGATTGTTGGAATTTTTTTTAATCAGATGCAGAAAAATCACGGTATTTCTATGGATATTTAACTTCAATTTGTGCAAGCATTTTTTCGACCTTATATTACAGGATTTAGGGGAAAATGTAGATTAAAATTAGAATGAACTAATAATTAATGGTTAAAAAATTAATATCATTATAGAATATTGCATTGTCATCGGGCCTGAGGTTTCATACAAAATGTCAAATGAAATGCGAGCAAAAAATGCAATAGAAAATGCAAGCAAATTTAGATATCAAGAGTGCGGCAAGCTCACTTGTATGAAAAAAAAAATGAATACAACTTCAAACATAATAAATCATAAAATTAAATTCTAAGAAGATCATACTTAGGCTTTACCTACATTTAGCGATTATTAGCAAAGTTATATAAGTGATCTGTTGGTTTCAGACCACTCAAAGCCGATTCAAACCACCATAGCAGCAAAAAAAAAAAGAAAGAAAGAAAGAAAGAAAGGAAAAGAAAGAGAAAAAACCATCAGTCCTCAAGACCAGTTTTTAAGCTTGTTGACAATCAAACTATTTGACAGTTCTTAAGATTTTATTTGTTTTGTTTGCAGCCAACCCGATGCGTCCAACGGGACATAAGTTTTTAATGCACTTAAACATAGGAATTAATACCGAAACAAAAAGAGACGTTGAAGGATCTGTAGCCATATTTTTTCTCTTTTTTAGGCTAGAGAGGCTGTATTCATGCATTTCAGGCTTTATACATAAATGGAATTTACGTTTGTGTCAAGAATGACTGTTTAGGAATGATCCGAAATAAATACAATCGTATATCACAGCTTGTTATTAATGTTACAAAATAAAATTTAAATATAAAACGGGAGTAAAAACGGATCTGAATCGTCTTAAGTTGAAGATCATTTGTAAACTACTAAGCTATCTGAGAAAAAAAATAATAAAACTAAATTTCCTGTATCAGCTAGGTGGCAAACTAAGGGGTAGTGGCATTGAAAATATTTCTTTTCTAATTTTAAAGCACTTTTTTCTAGATTTTTCTTTCTTTCATTGATTTAATTTAATGGTTGTGTTTTCAAGTACATAACTAAAAAAACACTATTTTTTTGGATTACAGTTTAACTTTTCTATATTTTATGCTCACAAGTTCAGGCATTTCTCTTATTGCATTACGTTTTCAAATTGTGGAAAACAAGTAGTTTTCCACCAACAACATATCAAGATTAGCCATTTATATATTTGAATTACATTTTAATACACAATTTACTTAAGCTACTATTTGTGTCGTTGCAGCGCATTTTTGCTTTTCATGCATTAAATTGTCCGATTTATTAATTTAATAAAGGCTGGGAATAGTGGTTGAATGCTTCGAAAAATTCTCGCTCATTGTATGGTTGATGAATTTTCTGAGCTTAAAATTCGGGCTTTACACCATTGTATCACTTTTGGAGTAGCTTCATTTCTAACGGGATTGAAATAAGGATCGAGGTTGTCTTCAGCAATGAATCAGGATTCCATTTGGGCAGCGATGACAATCGTGTAAGTTAATGGAGAATTGATTTTGCTTTTTAGCAAAATACTGCTCTGCTGGTGTGGAGTTATGGAATGTCATCGGATGTAATAAATGTTTGCCTCTAATACTATCCATAATACCTCGCCAGCTCAAGAAAACGTTTGTGACATTTTTCAGTGAAGTTTAGCGTAAACTGGTTTTAAAATTAAAAAATAAGTAAATAAATATATCTAAAATAAAAAATACTGGGTATTTTTATAAATGCGCAAATATTACAAGTTTTATTTTTCAAGTTCATGTTTTAATAAAATAATAAAGAATAGATAGATTGAAAACTCGGTAACTTGGGAACATAATTTCATTGTACGAAAGAAGCTGTAGAAAAAGTGTATGAGCCATGAAGTTTGGTTTAATAAAACGTGATACCGAATCTTCTTATTAACCAAACAATGTTTAAGAAATGATACAGGATTATATATAGTGCATGAAATATTGAATGCGTATTGCACACTTAACGAATTATACCTTCGCATTTAACAACTGCAATGTATGACGTCAGTTCAATGCATTTTCACTTAATAAGTTTCATTCCACGTTAAAATTTCAGTGTCATCACTCCAAATGAGTTGCAAAAGACAATGTGAAAAATTTATAAGCAAAGAAACGAAATAACTGCATAAAGCTTTAAAATAAACATACATCTACAAAATGAGTAGCTTTACGTTTTGGAGACCTACCTTACTGGAGAAATCGCAAACACGATTCGAAAGTACAGAAAATATCGCAATACGCTAATTTTACCTGAATCTGAATTGCAACAAAATAAGATCCCGAAGTGGAAAACCAAATTAGTGAACCTAATAAGGCATTAATTGGCTAACTAACGTTCGGATTCTTGCGCTAATCGGTTCTTTGAAGAAAGATAATTCAATTAACCGGTCACTGCACGAAGTCTACTTCTGTTTCCGAGGCATTTAGGAGTTTTCAATTAAACTGTTTCCTTCAGATTAGGAAAAGATTTTTCTACTTAATTATTGTTATTTTTTCTGTAGAATAAGAAATTAAGTAACAGAAAAAAACAAAAGAATATGTACGAACCGTAAATAACGTCTATAAATAAATAATTTTGCAAGAAGGAGAATTTGTCAGAATGAAACGAAATTTTACATACGGATATACATTGTTGATAAGTCATTTAAAAAATCAAATCAAAATGAAACATTTGTTGCAGAATAAATAAGGGAATGGAGGTTGTAGTTCCCTTTTAGGCTACATCTAGCATGAATGCCAAGGCAACACAGACGGCTATTGGAGCATAAATGTCCCTTGTCACGAGCACTCGATAGTTTCGGCATTGATTGTTGACAACACAGACACCTACAAAAGGGGCGTTGCTGTATTGGCTCGTGGCCCTTTTCGAATGTTCGTCAGTCGTCGATGTTGAGTTTTGAAATGAGCCGGTTTTGTTCAACCCTTTGAAATGTGCCATCCTTTTTACACATTTTTCAATGTACATATGTTCCAGTCACTAATTAAAGTTCTAACCAGTTTAAAATGTTGAACTGTCGTTGTTTCGTATCGAATAGAAAAAATTTGCTCTCCCAAATAATCAAGCTATTTTGTTCATGAATTGAACAATATTTTTGGTGCCTCAACCAGGCTCCTTTAGATTGTTGAAAGTCGAAAACTCGGAACTATTTGGATTAACGAAAATTTGGACACTTCCACTATTATTACCATCGAAAAATTGGATTATTGGACAATTTGAACTCTTGAACAAATTTCGATGATTCTGCGATTCGAATACCTAAATAATTCTGGATGATTGCACCTTCAAAGAAATGGGTAAGTAAAAATGCCCACTTTTACGTTATTTGATATTTGAACTTGCTTTTCGCCGTCTATTATGGATTTAAAAGCATTGAAAGCGATACGAACACCGTATCGAACCCTAACTGCACGCATTTGTAATAAAATAGAAGAAAAACTCAATAATACAAGCACACCTATTGAGGACTTTGAGGATTTGAAAATTCAGTTAGACGAAAAAACTGTTCTTTTGAAAGATTTAAACGAACAGATTTTGCCTTTAACAGATGAAAAAGATATTGAAAGTGAAATTTTCGAATGTGCAGAATACAGTGATAAAATGCGTACATTAAAGTTAAAAATTGATCGAAAAATTTTAAAATTCAATAACAGCACATCTGTTAATCAAAATGTTTCGGGGTTTGAAAGTTTAAATTTAATCAACATTGTGCACTTGCCTAAACTTCACATAGATAAATATTACGGCGAAAGAGACAAATATTTAAACTTTTGGAGTCAGTTTGAAAATGCAGTTCACAAAAACCCTTCGTTAACAGATGATGACCGATTTTCGTATCTAAAATCGCTACTTGGTGGTTCGGCTGCAAATGCAGTTAGCGAGTTTGCGTTGACGGCGGAAAACTATAAGATTGCAATTGAAATTCTTCAATCCCGTTTCGGAAGACATTCAGATTTAGTCCAAGCTCATTTGAATAATTTGTTAAATATTCAAGGTGTAAAAAATTCTAGGGATTTATATGCATTACGTGCTCTTTATGATAAATGCACTGTTGAAATTAGAAGTCTGGAATCGCTTAATGTTGCTGCTGACACGTATAGTACACTACTTTGCCCTTTAATCTTAAAGGTTCTTCCGTCTGATTTAACCCTCAGATTTACGCGAGAAGAATCTCAGAAGACAAATTCCAGTGTTCAAGACTTAATGGAATTTATTAGAGCAGAAATTGAGACTAAAGAACGATTTCACGCAATACAAAAAGCAGAAACCCAATTTCCCAGAGGTCAAAATATTCCAAACTTAGAAAAGAATAAATTTGCCTTTAATAAATCGAAGGATTTTTCTAAAAAACCATTTCATAAAAGAAATATTACAAACATCCCTTCAGCAGTTGAAATCTTGACACCTCTCGATAAATGTTATATATTTTGTGTCGAATTCAGATCATGATAGTGAAAGTTTCTGCTCTTTAACTGTTGATGAAAAAAGGGCAATTTTGAAACGTACCGGAAGGTGTTTTATTTGCTTGCAATCCTTTCATAGAATGATAGACTGCCCTAAAAGTGATAAATCATGCACATTTTGTACAAAGAAACACAATGTTACTTTATGTTATAGGAAAGAAAATCTTAAGGATAAGGTACATGTTAATTCTAATAAAGTTGAAAACTTTGTTTCAAATCATGTAATCGAGGGTCATGATAGAATTTGACTTCAAACTGCATCCTTGGAATTAGGGGGTAAGGATTCCAATAAGGTTTTACATTGCCTTCTTGACACGGGTAGTGAAAAAACTTTTATCCGGAAAGATATTTCTAGATCCTTGAAGTTACATATATTAGGAAAAGAAGACTTGTCAATTCATTCGTTTGGGTCGAAAATTCCTCGTCGTCGCGTTTGTCCTCGAGTAGAAGTCAAAATAAATTGGATTGTACGAAATTTAAAATTGAAGCTTTTGAGATTGACGAAATTACTCATGCTACTTTAGAATCACCCCCGCAGAGGTACATGAGGAGCTGAAATCTAAGGGGATATTGTTAGCCTACGTTTGTGATAATGCTATACGGGGTAAAGGCATTTCTTTGCTCATAGGTGCTGACAATTATTGGAAAATTGTTACGGGGAAAATTGAACGCTTGAATTCCGCTTTGTTAGCAACTGAAACAAAGCTAGGTTGGTTTTTAATGGAAAAGTTAAAAGAAGATAAGACTGATTTTGAATTAGGAAATAAAACTTTTGGCGCGTTTTCTATTTCAGCTCTGTTTGTCCACTCTCCTAACATAGAAAACTTATGGAGATTGGATGCTTTGGGAATTCGTGACCCTACAGACTGTAAAAATCTAGAGCAAGATGCGTTAGATACTTTTGAGAAAACTGTTCGAATTAATGATGAAGGGCGCTATGAAATCAGGCTTCCTCGACTTGAAGGGTTCGAAGATTTAGACAGTAATCTAGAAACAGCAAAACAAAAATGTAGGTCTACTACAAAAAAATTGCTTCGGGAAAACAAGTATTTTGAGTACGATGCAGTATTCAAGGAATGGTTAGAAGAACAAATCATTGAAGCAGTACCTTTAAGGAAAATAGATAAACCAGCTCATTATTTACCTCGCAGAGGTGTTTACAAAGAACATTCGACTACGAAAGTATTTCCAGTGTTTGATGCCAGTTGTAAAACTAAACAAATGCGGTCTATTAATGACTTTCTGCTAAAAGGTCCAAATCTCTTGGAACAAATCCCTCCTCTTTTAAATAATTTTTGTAAAGATATAATAGGCGTAACTTCGGATATCAAGAAAGCATTTTTACAGATCTCTGTTGCCAATGAAGATCGTGATTTCCTACGTTTCTTATGGTGGGAAAATATTGATGAACGAGAATTCCGAACATTTCGTCATAATCGTCTGGTTTTCGGATTAAATTGCAGTCCGTTTCTTCTCTCGTCAGTTTTAAACCACCTCATTGCAACTTATTCCTCTCAATTTCCGGAGACTTGCACCATTTTAAGAAATGCGTTCTATGTGGACAATTGTGTTACATACGTTCCAGACGAGAAAAAACTGAATCAGTTTATTCATGAATCAACTTATTTGATGAATGTGGGCTGTTTTGACCTAAGAGGGTGGGAGTATACCACTCAAAAGTTTGAAGAAAAATCTGAACCTATCTCAGTACTTGGATTGCTCTGGGACAAACATGAAGATGTTTGATTTTGTCAGATAAAGAACTTGGATTTGAATTCCTTAGAAATTACTCGTAGAAATATATTGTCGATTGTTCACAAGATTTTTGATGTAATAGGTATTTTGTGCCCAACTACGTTGATTCCAAAGCTTATACTTCAAAAAAGCTGGAGTTTAAAACTGGGGTGAACCACTACCAGAAGAGTTAAATATCAAATTTAAAGCATGGACCAAAGATTTACATTTGCTTTCGGAAGTTCGAGTTCCAAGATACATTAATACATTTGAATCGGCTGAACTTTCTTTACATACATTTTGTGGTGGAAGTAAAAGTGCATATAGTGCAGTAGTATTTCTTAGGTCAGGTCAATGTGGTAACGTTCACGTGCAATTAGTACAGGCGAAAAGTCGTGTTGCTCCATTACGTAAAACTACCATTCCAAGAATGGAGTTGCTGGGATGTTGTATTGGGACTCGTTTGGCCTTTTCTACCCTACAAGCACTCAACATTCCAAATCTTCAAAGCTACTTTTGGACTGATTCGTCTACAGCTTTAACGTGGATTAAGAAAAATGAACCATGGGGAGTTTTTGTTGAAAATCGAGTTAAAGAAATTCGAAAACTAGTTCCTGAGGGTGTATGAAGACTGGTTCCTAGCGCTTTGAACGCCGCTGATTTGCCCTCACGAGGGTGCTCAGTTAAAACGCTGATCAAATCCGACTGGTGTTTGGGGTCCAGATTGGCTGAAAAAGAACATTGAGGACTGGCCGGACATGAAACTAGAGCTAAATGAGGAAGAAATATCGCGTGAGAGAAGGAAACACGTTGTTCAGGCTGTTACCAGCACTTCTCAAGAACGATGGTATTTAAGATATTTTTCCAAGTATTTTCTGATCGTTAGAATGATATCTTGGATGATTAGGTTTGTTATCAATTGTAAAGCACTGAAAACTAAATTGAAAGGGGAACTGACAGTTAATGAAATCGATGTGGCGGAAAAGAAATTGTGGAAAATCGTCCAAGAGGAAACATTTGTTAAGAATGTTAAACTTAAAAACCTCTGCACTTTTGTTGATCAAGACGGCTTGATAAGGCTAAAAACCAAGGTAATAAGAAGGGAGGATGATGAATATTTTCGATGCCCTATCTTGTTGCCCTCTGACCACAAGTTAGTTGAATATTTAATTATTGATTATCACCAACGGTTTTCTCATGTTGGTGTACAATTTGTGCTCTGTAATATTCGACAGAAATTTTGGATTTTGCGAGGTAAGAAAACAGTGCATCGGGTGTTAAACAAGTGCATTCGATGTAAACGGTACAAAATACAACATCCGGAAACTGTACCATCTCCCCTTCCAGAGGATCGAATAAGAGAAGCCTTGGTCTTTGAAGTAACTGGTATCGATGTAGCGGGCCCCCTTTACTCAAAGAAAGGGAAAAAAGTATGGATTTTGCTATTTACCTGCGCTGTTTATCGTGCGGTCCATCTTGAGCTTATCGATAGTATGTCAACAGACGTATTCCTGCTCGGTCTCCAAAGATTCATTGCTAGAAGGGTACGGCCGAAAGTTATATATACAGACAACGGGACTAATTTTGTTGGTGCGGATAATCTCTTGAAATCCGTAGATTGGAGACAGATTGAATGCGATTCTTCAGTTTCGAGAATTCAGTGGAAATTCAATCCCCCAACTGCATGTTGGTAGGGTGGATGGTGGGAGAGATTAGTACAAATGGTCAAAAAATTGTTGAGAAATATTTTAGGAAAGAGTTGCGTATCTTACGAGGAATTGTTCACAATTTTATGTGATGTCGAGTCCGTGATCAACGGAAGACCGTTAACTTGTGTGTCCGAAGATCCGAATGATCTTGTCCCTCTCACACCGTCGATGTTTTTACAAGACATATCGCAAGTTGGAGTTCCAGACCTTGGATCATCTTGATGCAGTTAATTTGAATAAAAGACATCAGTTTCTACAACATTTGAGGCAACAGTTTCGTAAAAGATTTCGTGACGAATATCTTTCTCTACTGATACAACGATCACCTAAGCGTCTGCCAAAATCTGTGCAAAAGAATGACTTAGTTCTAATAGGAAGCGATCAAAAGAAGAGAATCGACTGGCCAATGGCTCGGGTCATTGGTAGTTTTCCAGGAAGGATAACGAAGTACGCGTTGTGAGACTGAAAACTTCCACGGGTGAGCTTACGAGACCCGTGAAACGTGTGTTTCCATTGGAAATAAGTGATGAACTCACAATTTCTGAATTGAAGATTAATCAAACGGACATTCATAAGTCGAGATTACCTAGAACGTCTAGATTTGGATGTGTTTTAAAACAACCTGCTCGATATTAATAATTTGTTTCATGTATTAATCGTGTTTTTAATCTTTTTCAGAGTTAACGTTTTAAGGAACTTTTGTGCTACTAATTTAAGCTGTAATTTATTGACGGAGATTTGGTAAGATTGTTTTTTGTCTTTCCATGTTTTCAATCGTTTGAGTAAAACTTTACTTTTTTGATAGTTGATAGTTTATATATTGTTACTTTAAATATGTTTTACTAATGTTATTCCATTGTTTTGATTTTATCTCCTAGTTAAAATCAAAAGGTGGGAGGATGTCACGAGCACTCGATAGTTTCGGCATTGATTGTTGGCAACACAGACACCTACAAAAGGGGCGTTGCTGTATTGACTCGTGGCCTTCTTCGAATGTTCGTCAGTCGTCGATGTTGAGTTTTGAAATGAGCCGGTTTTGTTCAACCCTTTGAAATGTGGCATCCTTTTTAAACATTTTTCAATATAGATATGTTCCAGTCACTAATTAAAGTTCTAACCAGTTTAAAATGTTGAACTGTCGTTGTTTCGTATCGAATAGAAAAATTTGCTCTCCCAAACAATCAAGCTATTTTTTTCATGAATTGAACATCCCTTATGATGTCCTGAGAGTCATTTCGTTTAACAGCTGCTGCAAACGTGACTCTAATTAGATCAAGCTCGTAGGTAGTCCATCTTACAGTTCCAAGTAATCTCATATATTTTCTACCTATGACAAATCAGGGGATCGAACATATCAGAAAAAGCTTTTTATGTGTTAATGTGATGGCGAAAATCTTTGACGCCCTAGTTGTATGCGGTTCAGCATCGGTTTGTTTGAAAAATGGTTTCTTGGCGCTCTGGAAGTTTGTTCAGTTTACTTACTTTTTTGTAATACTGTAAAAGTCAATTAATCTCCTCTTATTTTTAAAGCTCTCTTTAATAAGATATAAATTTTATACATTCACTAGTGTCTAGAATGTGTACTTTCGTAGAGTAAAAAATGATTGTCCTATTAGGAGAGAAAAAAGAAAGGAAAATGATTTTAAAAAATTTGGTTAAAATTGGATTAGCACAGGTTCCTAAACAGAGTAACAATATCTTTTCATGAATCACTTATTTGGCATTATCATAAATTTATCAAAGGTACAGGGTGTCGGGAAAATTCTTGACAGCCTTTAAAATTTCTAGAAAAGCAATAAATTGTCGTATGCATGTGTGGTTTGCGCCATAATACTTTAACAGGTTCAAGAATTTTTTATGATATCGTAAAAAAATGAAAAAGGAAAAAAAAGTGTAATTATAGGTAATCGCTGTATCGTCACAGTAAGCAAACAAACATCATGTAAGGTATTTGATTGTTTTATTAAACGCAAAGCAATTCCTTTCATTACCAGAGTCCCCCTCCCCTTGAATATCGAACAGAAATTACGCAAATTTAGTTACTAGCAACATTACTGAGCTACCTTAGCTACTTTACAGCCGTTAGGGTCACACAACGCGTTTTGGGCATGCTTTTCAGATTATGTGCAATTGTCAAAACACTTTTTTTTTTATCTTTACTTGAATTACATATGTAAAATTTTAAATGTGTTCTTAGTACAATCGGACCTCCATATATCGAAGTAGCAAATTGTCGGGGAAAAATTCGATATATAGAAATTTCGATACATAGAAACGATCTTATTTTTTATTAAAAGTCTCCTAAAACATTAAATTAAAGCTAATTTACGTGTATGAAACCCAATTTCTAATTGATACCAGCATCGGATTAAATAAAAGTTAATAATTAAAAAAATAACAGAA
The DNA here is from genome assembly GCF_026930045.1 of Uloborus diversus. NCBI lineage: Eukaryota > Metazoa > Arthropoda > Arachnida > Araneae > Uloboridae > Uloborus > Uloborus diversus. The sequence goes on along the minus strand of NC_072732.1, from coordinate 91,796,049 downwards.
ATTACACATTTTTGCACCATCATACATCTTCATTCTTCTTCAATTCAACTTGATCCGCAACATTAGGGGATTTTTATTTTGACAATGTAATCGAAAAAAAAGTAAAAAATCAATCTATTTAACTTGAATGATTTTTACTGCAGATAAAAAGACTAGGAATGATAATCAACAGACAAAAGGGAGAACTTGAAACTGATTTTACAATGTTACTGGTTACAAGTAAGATTTGAAATAACTTGAGGGAATTTAAGAACTCCAGAGCGAAACAACGACCTACCTACACACCCCCTCAACCCCAGATTTCTTATGAATTTCGTAGCAACCTTTAATAAACATAATTTTCTCCCCGCGCCTTCGTTTTTCATGAGACAAACAGTCTAAAATGGAAAAAAAATCTACGAATGCCTCGAAAAAAAATCGATATATAGAGATTTTTTTGATATATAGAAACAATTTTTCTATGTAATGAACATAGAAATTTGCTGGGATTTCGATATATAGAAAATTTTGATGTGTGAAAGTTTGATATATGAAGGTTTGACTGTATTTATTTCTTAGTTTTCACTGAATACTAAACCAGGACGGATAAAAAACTATAAGTTTCTATAGAAATGTCAGTTATTTCCTATTATAGACTTGTTTATTGTTTTTAAATGTTAGTGTTGATAGCTATTGTTTTTCTTCCGTTTCATATTTTAATTTTACGTGATTTTCTTTTTTCAAATTAATAAATAAGAAACTGATCACAATAATAAATGTTTGACTTCTATTTAAAGCACTTATAAGCAGGGCTGCGGAGTTGGAGGAAAAATAACCGACTTCGACACCTTACCCCAAATTCAGTCCGACTCTGACTCCGGATCTGAGTTAGCAACACCGGCAGAGTTACGGACTCTGAGGAAAAATGACGGACTCGGACTACGACTCCAATTCTTGGAATTTTAAACCTTTGTCTCAAAACATCGACCCTGACTCTTTTACCCCAAAATCAATCCAACTCTGACTACTGACTTTGTAGCACTGACAGAGTTGCTGACTCTGAGGAAAAATGACGAACTCGGACTTCAACTCCAACTCCTTGAGTTTTAAACCTTCGTCTCCAAACTCCAACCCTGACTCCTTTACTGCAAAATCAGTCAGGCTCCGATTCCGACTCCAAGGCCCTGCTTATAAGAACACTTTTCGCCTCAGGATGAATTCTTCTGCAGACCGGGATCAAGTGTCCTTTCAAGTCATCTTTTTTCCTATTTTTTGTTTTCCTTAAAAGTATTTAATTACAATCATGACATTTTGAAAGAAAAAAATCTAAATATATAGGGGGAGATAGTTAAAATCCATTGAATAAAACAAAAGTTATAAGCTCCTACAAAAAAAAAGGAGAATCAACTGTCACCAGTCTACTCAATTGGTGGTTGAACTCTGGTATACAGTTGGACGCTCCTGGATTGACTGGAAATTCAGAGGGATTACTGCCTTTGTTATTGATTTAGAAGTGTTTCTGTTCGCTGTAAGTTTTACACATGGGTTACCTAAAATTAACAAACTGTATTAAACGCTAAAAAAGGAAAAAAAAGAAAAAAAATCATAAAAGAAAAAAACCTTTTATTCTATTTTAAAGTCGCAAATTTTGAAAATAAACAATTTACGAAAGTATCTTACTTAACGAAAAGAAAAGGAAGGTCATTTAAAAAATTAAGGACAAAAAAGTGCGAAGAAACCTGTTACTAAGGAAGACGATCACTCTAATTTTCGAAAAAAGTCGATCATGAGACTTTAAGAAATTTAAATAGTCCCAATGTTCTTCTTCCATATCCGCAAAAATTATTTTAATCGATGAAGTATTGAGATAACTACAAGAAATGTAATGAGCTTCAATGCATTGCTTTTATTTGAATTTTTTTTCTAGCTTTTCTCATAATTATGTTTTTAAAGTTTTTGTTTACGGCAACAGCTTTCGCAAAAAAGTATTAAGTCTTTTGAAACTTCCTAAAAGTAATAATTGAATGTATTACTTTGATATAAACCTCTAAAAGCTAATGTACATGCAATGTGTGATTTTCAAATAATGATTAATAAAAGTAGGGGTCGAAAACCACGTTTTACAAATTAGTTACAAAACATTTGATAGTTAATTATTTCGAATTTGGTGTATCATATCGCAGTTGTGTGAAGAGATGTGTGATACTTGGTTACAGCATTACACTTATTCTCAAAGGTAATTTAAAATAAAAATATTAACAGGAACAATAAACATGGAACAAGATTAAAATGTGCGCAACAATTACACACGCGAGATTCACGCATATTCATTCAGTTCACTTCTTCATTTTATCTGTTGAGTGCTATTCAATGTTGCCATCAGATATGACAGGTCATATCCTTTTCGGGTACCTAGCGAAGAGTGTTACACAAAAGTTTTAAAAATTTTGAAAAAGTGAATACGTTGGAAGTGTTAAGGAAACAATAGCTTTATGTCTATATTAAATACTCATTTTAAGTTTTAGAAAGGTCAAATGAATATTGTAGAAAAAAAAAATTTTTGAGTGTTCACCTACCTTAAAAACTTAAAACACCTAACGCAACCCAAATTTTACAGGTATGCGTTATTAATAAACGTAGACGTTTAATATTTTTATGTGGACATGGTTTTAGTTAAGATAAAAAAAAATAAATCTGGCGACTGCAGAACCGGTTCTTTGTAGCGCAAATTACGAGAGTAAAATTTTGTTGTGCATCTCTGCCTTCATTTCTCTTTTCTCCCCAGGATACGAAGGTAAACATCCACTTTTGAATGTTCTCAGAAAAAATAAAAAGGTTTCAAAAAAAAAAAAAAAACCGCATTCACCATATATTTCCCAGAAATTTCAAGAAAATAACATGCTCTTAAAGTAAGGGATGGGAGAGCCGAGTACTATCCAGTGAAAAGTAAAGACCGCATCCAGTCTTTCAAAGAGTCCTATAATTAAGAAAATTGTACCATCTGTATGTAATGCTATGAAAGCAAAAAGGTTTTGAATTCACGAGGAAAATCAAGTGTATTATTAAGCTTACTGGTGCTCGCAATTTCTTTTGTAGTCCTCAAGGTCTTAGATTGATGAATAATGTATTTTATTTTCTCATTTTTCACGCTTTGTAATGATTTCTGCGAACGGCGCCTGTTGGCTTTTATTTTTCTGTTCTGCGTCTAGATGTGTGAACGATGTCATTACCTGAAAATAATTGAAAAATATCTGAAACATGTTTTTAAAGTCATTCGCTTAAAATCTACATGTACTGAGTTTTAAACCGAAACGATTTGTTTACATAAGATACCCATAAACATCTAGCATAAATCGGGATTCTAAAAACGTGGAATTGCGTAGCGTCGCACGCAAATTGGTGCTTTGCAATTTTTTCTTCAACTTTTATTGTTCTTTCCTACAAAATAGGCAAAGGAATATGTATATACTATTAAGATATGCTTAGCAACTATTGAACCTATAAAACCAAGTCAGAGCCTAAAAAAATGAACTTTAGGAAAACGTAGAACTTATGTCGATATAAAACGTAGTACCATCGAACCTCTCGTAGAACCTAGTTCTTTCTGACTGATTCTTATTTCTGTATTTCAGAGCAAGAAGAACCAATGTAAAAATTATCAGTTTTTAGACAACACTGTAAAAAAATGTGTAACCATACTCCGTAAAAAGCGGTGGCAGCTTAACTGCCTTCATAGCAATGGAGCAACTTAACTAATAAAACTGGTGGAGTGCTCATACGCTACACCAGTTTTATCAGTTAAATTACTCAATTGCTATGGAGGAAGCCAGCCGCCGGAAAAAGGTTACACAAAGTGCAAAATGCTTCCACCGTATTTACTGAGTAAGGTTACAAATTTTTTTTACAGTGAAGTGATCAACAAGTTTGTTAATTTTTTCTGGCCCTAGCTAACTTTCAAACTCAAAACTAACGAACTTTTGCGCACTTCAAGAGATAATTGTCTCTCGCTACATTATAAATGTACACATGATTTGAATTCTTTCAATATTACTTGAATTTTAAGAGAAAGAGTTTGTTCTAGCTCTAAATAAAAGTAACTGTTGTTAAAAAAAAAACATAGGACTTTAGATAATAAATGTTATTACTATAACTTAACGTTCTGCATCAGTTTGAGTGTTTTTGCATCGAAAGGTTTGCGACTTCATGGACATACTTCAATCATGAAATGTACCGTAAAAAGAATTCAGGAACGTTTCTGGGAAGAAATGGACACGGACAGCTAATGGGCATTAATTCTCTCAATAACATATCGGGCAAAAAACAGGAAACTTTCCCTTTAAAAGTCCTAAAATTTCCTGAAATTTACCTGGATCATTTCTGAAGAATTCTAAAAATTTCCCAACGAAAGCCAATTACCGATTTGGAATCACACTGTAAAAAAATTGTATAATCTTATTCCATAAAATCGACGGCAGCTTAGCTGCCTCCACTGCTCTGGAGTAACTTTTCTGATATAATGGTGTAAAGTTACACATCGCTTGTAAAAGGTTACACCACGGTAATGTAATAGCGTAACGTCTCACTCTTGTCTGTGGAAGGTTACACCAGAATTTTCTGTATGCTTACAAGAAATTGCTTGAATGGTTACACATTAGCAAAAATTAAGCTTTCATCTGACTTTCTTCAAAGATTTATCAAGTTCATGCTTTATAACAACCAATCTACAAAAATTATTTATTTATTTTACTATAAAAAAAAAATAAATTTTTATTGCTCTAAAAGAGGAAGTGACCTGAGGGGTGTCCGGACCCATAACTTGAATTCCAGACAGGTTGCACAGCAATAGCTTTTACTATGCTAACTACATGCGCTTTGAATATGCTGATACCATAGTGCAGAGTTCCTCCAAAAATTTAAGTTTTTAAAACAATGATGCCACACACCTCAGAATTCATGTAACATTAAACCCATTAATACTGGTAAGTTTACTTTTTTTTACAGTGCAATCAGGAATGCTACATGGAACTCAGATGTGTTTATACTAATTGCTTGCCACCGAGACACCACTCTGATTTACCAGAAAAGTTCCTTTTAAGCATTTTAGCGAAGATAACCAAGCCTATGCAGAACCGCAAGCAGGGTGTCGTATTCAAGCTTCAAGTGATTTGGTTGCCAAAACACTTGAAGAAATCGCCAAGTACAGTTTGACAATGGCAGTGAGCATATTTTTCATACCAGTAAGAAGTCTGTATTCATGTATCGTGTATCATTCAGGAAACTTTTTCATAAAAATACTTGTTTTCTACAGGAAACTGTTGAAAAAAATAAGGCATCCTGAACGTTGCCCGGAAATAATCTGCGACGATTCGAAATTTTCTTACAATGTAAATTTGGTTCAGAGTGTGTGTTGTAATTAAAAATTTATCTTTTCTTTCTTGATATTTTTTCGATCCATATTTGAAGCTTTTTCTAAAAAAGAAAAATTTGGTGATTTTCCTTTTTAAATTTAAGTAAAAATTTTAAATGTTTATTATTTTTCTTAATGCAATATTGAGTAAATTTCTTAGATACTATGTATAAAATGTAGTAGCCATTACTTGTAATCAGGTTTTAAATATGGTTTTAGGTTTTAGCTCGAAAATATTATTTTAATATGAAATTCTGCTGATGTTCCTTGGCGACACTGGCGTTTATTGCACAAAGACGATTTTACATATCATTTTAGTTTTAAATAAGGCTTAAAGTAGTCATTAAAATTTGCAGCCTGCAGTTGCATTACATACGTCTCAATAACAACGCAGCAGCCGTCGCAATGTTAAGGTATTTTCATAAGCATTCATCAATTGCTGCTTTAACGTTGTGACGCGTATATTTTTAACAACGGCTTTAAACCTTTCTTAAAAAGTAAAATGCTGTGTGAATTCGGCTTTGTGCAATACTTTTGTAACCCATTTCATATGCGTGTGTGTCTGGTTTCGTGTGCATGTAGTTCGTCAGAACAGCGTTTTCAGTCATATGTTGAGAAACAATAGTTTAAAACCGTTGAAAAAAAAAGGGTTTGACCATTTCACAGAAAAGTAGTCACATTGGCCCACACGTGATGGTTCATATATTTAATAAAGTTAATTATTTAAAAAAGTAATGACGACTTCTTTTGCTAAAGGCTTATCACACATTCGTTTGTAATTTGTTAAGCTATAAAATTTGTATCAGTAAAATTTTAAACTATTATTTTTTGTGAAATATATGAGGCGTTACGTATGGAACAAAAGTACCGTTTTCCATGGAATGGCCCAAGTTCAAACTTTTAGCCGAATAGAAACTGAAAAAACAAGAAAGCTAAAGGGAATATTAATAAAAGAAGAATGGAACATGTCCCTATCCTATTTGAATGTGTAAAATTCTGACTGCTGTGAAATATATTTTTAAAATTCTTATCTTATAAAGCATACTAATTTAAGTCTTAACTTAAACGTTAGTTTACAAAAGTTATGTTTCAGATTATTACATTTTTATAACTATATTAAAAATATATAATACTGAAAAAAATAATAAAGATATAAAAATGTGTACCTACTCCTGAGGCGTATTTTCCCACTTTCGTCGACATTTAAAATCCACCCCCCCCCCCCCTAAATCTATCAAAGGAAACTGAAAAACAGGACGGGGAGAGGAAATTTCTTGTCGGCAAAACTGGAGGGACACCCTTTGGTGCTATAAAAATGTGTTTTTTTTTTTTCTGCTTTAAGCGCTAACCACACTGTAACTGGTGTAGCAATCAGAATGAAAAAGAATTTAAGATTTTTCCATAAACAGAAAAAAAAGTAAGCAAAATTTGATATTTTTTTAGACATTAAAAATGCGGCTGTCGATCTAATTTCTCCTGTCTTTCATTTGCGTATATCTTGATCTGAGGAGAAATTGATGCTAAAAATATCGAATGCTTTTGTACAGGCTTTTAGAGCAATTTTATTCCTTAAATCTGTCGGTAGTTTAGAATTATGTGCCACGCTCAGATGAAAAAGTATGACAATATTAAAATATTATTTTCCTTTCTAACTTTTTAACAAGTGCTCTTAATAATCATTGACACAGCAAGTTTTTGTTAGATATTTCTATTCCAATATATTCCAGACCCAATTACATATATTTCAATACAATGATGATTGAGAAAACGCTTTTTACTTAAAAAAATCAGAGCTTTAAATAATCAGTGCTTACATTTTTTAGGTACTTCCTCAGAAAAAAAGATCTTATTTCTGTTGGACAAATTTAAAAAAAAAAAAAAAAAATCAAACGACAATTGAATAAAAAATTGGAATGCTATTCCTAATTATTTTAATTAATACTTTTCTGTAATTAGCTGAACACTTCAGCTATTCCATCCGCTTTATCATTAATATGTGCTAATGGCAGTTTTTGTTCGAAATGAAAAAGGCGGAAAAGAAAAGAACTGAGGCGAATAAAGGGAAGGCAAACTTTTGTTCCTTTATTTTCTTCTTTTACTCTAACAAAATCTGCATTTTTGCTGTAAATTGTTTTTCACTGAAATCAGAATTAATGCTAATAAAAGAGTACGAAGAGGTATTTTGCTAAAAGCTGATTAAAGAGCTATCAATTAGCGTTTATCCAACGAAGCATAAGATTTTTTTTAAATATGTAACCCGATGCAAAATCAGCTAGGGAACATTCTATTAATCCTTTCTTAAAGAAAAAGGTAATTTATTTGCATCTATTGATTACTTTTATTAAACACCGGTTTTTTTCCCCTATTTTCGTCTCTCTATCAATTAAAATACCCACATTTTCGATTTTTTTGTGTTTGAAGGTAGTTTCTAATCACATATACGAAACCGATTGCTTATATATTAAGACAAATGGTTTATTTGTGTCACAACTATACTTAAAGCAAAAACTGAATCCTTATTTTAATACAATTTTCAACAAAAATGCATAAAACATGAGTGTCTACATGACAAAAAAGCGTACAGCCCATAAAAAATTTCAAATTTTGCAAGTAGTGACCCTTCATTTGTTAACCAGAATCAACTTTAAAAATTCAGATTGTAATCTCATTTTTGTTAGAAATTTGTAATCAGCTTTCAAATTTAAACGAACTCAACAACGCCCGTTTACTTTTATTAGACACTAGTGGTACCCGCACGGCTTTGCTCGTAGTAGAAAGTTAAGAGGTCATTTGGTTCTCCTCTATATTTACAAATATTGGATGATGATTTTCTCGCCAATTTGTTATATTCATTTGCTTACCCATGTTACGGTTTCACGTCATGATAATTTCGAAATTTAGTCGTCCGCGTTGTGATAATTTGCTCGGTAAAATTTTCTTAAAATTGGAATAGAAAAAGTACAAAACCGAATTTTCGAAAAATCGCTTCGAGGTGCACACCCCCATGCTACATACTAACTTGTGCCAAATTTCATGAAAATTGGTCGAACGGTCTAGGTGCTATGCACGTCGTAGAGATCCAGAAATCCAGACAGAGAAAGTTTCAGCTTTATTAGTAAAGATTTTATTAATTACATTGAGAAAATCTCACCTTGTAATGTTAGAATATTCCTTAGTATGTTTGTTTAGAACATCTATAACCATGGTCCATGGTTACAGCACTGCATCACTGCTTGTTTGATTTATTTTAGTTTAAAATTAAACAAACTAAATAATAAAACACGTTGTATGGAACTGAATATATTGATTCTTTTTTTTTTATAAATAAATTATGAAATTACTTTCTTTGAAAGTTCTGTATCTGAAACGATACTAACGCTTTTTACTAGAAACGCCCTCTAATCTGTATTAAATTGGAACCGGTGCATGGTTGGAAAACTGTATACTTATTCTGAAAAGTCGAAATTGAAGTTGAGAGAAAGTTGATAGAAAAAAATTTCTGACACAGAAATACCGATTAATTGACAGCCGATTATTTTTTGTCGATTAATTGGGAACTAACCATTCCCCTCATCGGCACATCCCTAGTTCAAAGTCAATGTTCCTGAGATATTAGATGTGACCTTACCTTCATTGTTTCAATAGATAGCTGTTGATGGCTAGTGTTAAGGATCAGTCACATAAACTTGGGAAGGGGGAGGGTAGTCCACTGAAACCGTTAAATCTTTCAGCCATATATTAAGTCCCAATATCCCAGACGCTGCTATTTAGTAAGCTTTATCGTGGTTAGACATGATAAGCTAAAATACGTGCGTAATAAACAAGTCTGGGACTCATTTATTTAAAAAACTGACCTTGACTTTTCTTTCCTAACTAACAAGACATACCTGTTGACATTAAATTTTAAGAATCTGTCTTTCGGTCAGTTAATCTTCTGGCTATAAATATGCTTCAGATAACAGATCAATAGAAGAAAGCAATCCTCCCGTCATCCATGTGACGACTGCAATGACCGAACAATGACTACAAGGTAGAAAAAGCAACTCGGAGCCTCTCGGTTCCTGGTGTTAATGACCTTTCCTGTTGTGTCAGAGTCGTGTTGTTGAACCACCGGCTTTTGCGTGCGGCGGTAAAAGTGAAGGAAGCAAGGTTAGATATGAAAAAAGAAGAAAAACAAAAAAGAAGCCGAGAGAGACGATTCGCAATCCAGAAGAGAAAGTCTACTTCGCCTGGGCTGCCGAGAGAGCAAGGTCAGTGTGGGACCTGTTGCATTTGCCACTCAATTGTGAAACGCCTTTACGATTCTTCGTTCCTTAATTTTGGTGAATTAAGATGTGGTGAAATTGGATATTTTTTAAATTTAAAATAAGGTAAGTTTGATTTTATTTTATGGATGCTGTTGTGAGAAAATCTTATTCTTTATCACTTTTATATTTGCTTAAGTATAACTATTTTTTTTAAAAATCATTATTTATGTATTGTGATTTAATATTTCAAATAAAATGAAACCGGTTACTAAAACATGTAATTTTTTAACCGGAAATGACACTCGATGTTTTGCTGCAAACAAATCGTATGTTCAAAAAGTAAACAAATAAATAAATAAAAATGAAAATAAATTAAATAAATAAATATGTAAATAGGTAAATAAATAAAATAAACAATATGATAATTTTTTACTAAAAAGACATTTTTCTCTTAATAAAATAGTAAAATGTAAACAATAATAATAGTTTATTAATTAAATTGCTAAAAAGCTGAGGTATTTAAGTTACAAAAATGGTGCGATTTTTATATTTTCTTTTGTATTTAAAAGACGTATATAACGTCTTTATTTATTAATATTAAATTAAAAGTTAACCATAAAGTAGTTTGAAAAATACAGGTTGTTAAATGCGGCTGATTAATCAAAAATAAACTATTTTTTAACTGTATTGAAAAATTACTACCTAATTTTCTCGTAGCTTTTTTTCTACACTAATTTATAGTATCGCAACGCTTTTATGCAATTTTAATTACAATTTTTTTCAAACAACGCTGTATTTCAAAAGTATACAGTAGACACAAACTAACTCTTTTCTATATATTTTAATGTTTGACGTGTTAATTGAACCGGGTTGATTCCTGATAAAAAAAGACAAACTTCCGCTTTGTGAAAAAGCTGTTCTAGTTAGACCATTTACTTTAGTGAAAAGAGTATGAACCGCAAGACAAGTCCTAAAGAAACATTCCATTCCTTAAAAATTAAAATCAAATTTGATATATTTTGAGGTTTCAGTGATCAGGAATTTCTGGATCGAGGCATTACTTTAGGGCATTACTTTTTCTGGGGTTGTTAGTGATTAATTAGTTTTATTTCCTTTAACAAAAAAGGAAGTATTGTATTCGCGAAAAAAATTTTCACTCAAAAATCGACCTTAATTTCCATTTTACTCACCCCCGAATGAATATTGAATTTTTTTTTTCGACTCGACCACACGTGGATAATTGCCTAAGAACATATAAACACGCGAAATATCCATCATGACAATTCCCGAGTTAATTACAACGAATTTTCTCGTGACGTCTGTATGTACGTATGTATGTATGTGCGTTATATACGTGCGTATGTATGTCACATAACTCAAGAACGGTAAGTCCTAGGAAGTGGAAATTTGGTACATAGACTCCAAGTGCAGTCTAGTTGTGTACCCCCCCCCCCCTTTTGATTGCATTCGGGTGTCTCTAAAGGGGTCTTTTGCCCCTTTTTGGGGGGAAATCATTGTTAATTTCGATGCAAACTCAAGTGGTGTTATAATTTTGTGAACTCTTGGCGATATATCGCCAGTCTTTTGGCCACCAATTGTTGTCGCCAACTTGCGACAAGTTTGGAGATTATTTTTAAATCTATTTCAATTTGGCCACTGTTGGTGAAAAATTGCCAGGAATGGGGAAATGACATTAAATTGGAGTAAAAGCAAGTCATGTGATGCACGCATCAGATCGTTTATTTTTAATGCAATGTATTTTTAAATTGTAGTACAATAGTAATTCAAAATACTAGACAAAATAAATAAATATACAAGTCTTTCTTTAGCAACAAACAAGATGATTTTTGACTAAGAGAAAAAACTCATCTCCAAATATCTGAGAATGATATAATAATTAATAGTGTTTGTGGTTACTTAATATTAACTATCACTTAAAAGAGCTAGAATTATACATTCATTATCTTTCTCTTAACATTTTAACGTAAAAAGATTACAAAAGCTTTGGAAACACTAATATAAATTAAAAACTACCCTGAGCAGGTAATGGGCAGTAACTGCAACTTTTTCAATTTTCATTTGTATGTTAGCTGTATTATACAAGCTTGCTTATTTGGTTTCTGCTAAAAACGAGCTAATGTGTGCATCACAGGACTTCGTTTTACTCCAATTTAATGTCATTTTTCTATTGTTAACAATTTTAATTTGATTCAATAGTTTACTCTCTAAATATCTCCAACAATGGCCAAATTGAAACCAAATTTATAAAAAAATCACCAAATTTGTCGCTAAGTTGGCTACAAAACTTAGTAAACGTTTAAAAAATGCATAATTTTAAAATATAAACATTGTTTTACAACGGAATAAATGTAGTTATACTGAAATGAAATGTACTATGCTTCAAGACAGCACTTCGTATTTTTTTAAAATAATAATAATAATAAATAAAATTACGGGTATTATTATTTACTATAGAAATATTGTGATTAATAATTACCCCAGACTACTCTTTATCTACGATACTTTCCACAATCGAGTTATTTATGAATTTATTTTTATTTTCTATTAACGTGTCATTTATTTCGTTTTACTAATTAATTTTAATATTTTGAAGCAAAGTTATTGTGTAGAAATAATTTAAAAAATAAGTTTTTGTTTTTTCATTAACGGATGCCTTTCAATTAAAAATTGAGCGTGACCTCTTTGTGATGAAATGTATTGAATAGTTTTAAAAATACACATTGAACCCTGATTTTAAAATTTCAACTGTCTCGTTCGTTGAAAAAAACTTTTTTTTTTTAATTGCGTGATATGGATAAAATATATGAAGGAAAAAGTAGGTATTTATGCAATTACGTCTAGTAAAATTAAATTAGTTGCAGTTCATTCTTTAGCAAGAATACGAAACAATTTGATTTATTTTAATGAGATGGCCAATCAAGGAAATCATATCAATGGAATCAATGGAAAAATCAATGGAAAAATTAATGTTGAACTTTACTCATTTTTTAAAAAATGTTTTTTTTCCCTTTCCTTTTGTTTCTGTAAGGTAAAGAATAAAACTACAGCGAAAAGAAAACGCAAGGTAAAGAATGAACAGCGTGATATTTCAACATCTATAGTAAATAATATTTTAATAATTACTTTTTATTGCGTATTTTTACAATTTAATCTGAAAAGTGCAGTAAACGGACCATAAGTTGCACATATACTACAAATGTTAGTATAATTCATAGAAGCGATTAGTTAACGACTGCGTGTTTGGAGTATAATGCCATTAAAAGCATACTTGAGAGTATATTATGCACCAGGGTTCAATTTAGTTTATTAGTGGGAGCAATAATCTTGTTTTATTAAAATTTTAATAACGTTAAAGGTGTATAAAATATCTTCATGCAAAATTATTTGCTCTGAATGCGCATTTTTTTTTTTTTTTTTTTGTTCTAAACTGAGAGCATTTTTTGGTTAAATAAATCCAAATTAATTTTATTCATTTACAATACAATCACAAATATATATATCCAAATACATATACATATACTTATATATACATATAGATATACAATAGAATAAAAAAACTTCGAAAAATTAATGTGCAAAATCAGAACATATCAGATTTCTCAATCCGCTACGACCGTTATTTTGTAAAGTAGTTAATTCTAATAATAAGTATAAAATAAGAAAAATACTGCTATACTAATATTTCAGATTTGATTTAAAAAAACCGTAACTAATAACAGGACGTAGAAAATGGATAACATGTCTTACACATTTGTCTGCATATATATATATATATATATATATATATATATATATATATATATATATATATATATATATATATATATATATGTATATATATATATATATATATATATATATATATATATATATATATATATATATATATATATATATATATATATATATATATATATATATATATATATATATATATATATATATATTTCAAAAAGTACTGAGGTCGTAGAAAACTTATTTAGTAATATTTTTGTTATTACAAAGCAATAATGTGATATTTTAATCGGAGTTTGCCCTATCATCTTAATTTTCGCTAGCCATTGAGTAAGCAAGGTAAAAAAGAAAGATATGTTACCTCCACCACATATAAGTCCTTCGTAACTCGAGAAGCTTCCCGACGCTTGACATTTTTTAAACGAAGTGAATTTTTATTCCAAAACAAAAATATTAATAAATCTAATGAGAATTTAAAGAGTAATTCTCTTGAAGTTATAATGCATAATACTGTAACTCATTTTTATTCTTGTTTAACGATCGCCCAAAGACCTATTCCTAAGGATCATCTGAATTCTTTCTTCATTTGCCCGATAACTTAACCCATAATCTTTCATACTGACTGCCAAGGGAACGTATATTAATGAAACATTTTATGGGATCTTACTTCTTTCTTCTCAAACTTGGCCCCAAACTTTATTTTCAAAAAATTTATCCGTTTTTGTAATATCTTAAAATTTTAAAGTCATTACATGAAATAACTTGAGGTTATTTTAAGTTCATAATATTTTATCCCTTATTTAATGCTTAAATAAGAAAGGAAAGTAAGAGAAGAGCTTGCTGTATTTTGAAAAATATTATTATTTATGTTCTTCCTGCCTTCTCGGAACTATAACAGCAAAAAGAAAAAAAAGGAAAAACAATTTAAAATCCTTTTAAGGTGCCTGCCTTAATACGCTACGGGTTATAAGGAACTTGAATTCTGTAATTTAAAGTTATCTACTGGAACATTTAAGCATAAAAATCTATTCACAAAACTATATGTAACCTCAAAAAAAAAATAATAATAATGATATAATAATAAATAAATAAATAAATAAAACATTTCCAGGACCTGTGTTTAAAATGATAGTGGTCTTATATATATATATATTTAAAACATTTTCAGACCTAACTATTTCAGAATAAAAATGAGAGAACGATCCTCAAAGTATCTAAAGGAACAATTGCTAAGAAAACAACTTCTAACCAATCAAATAAGTGTTTTGTGGTTGTGTGAAAAAATAGCATGAATTATTGCATTTTGTATCCTTCGAGTAATTTCAGTATCGTGCACTGTCACAACGCTCTAAATTAATGTCATTCATTAATAATAGCCAATTTTTTCTTTCAAGATTTGTATTCATTCCGCTATTCATAGATAGTATACATTTACGTTAAAAATTGACTATAATATAAAATTTGTCTTTTTCCAGCTCCATTTTTGAAAAAACCCAGTTTAATATTATTAACTTCGTGCATTACGATGCTACAATTTCAAGCGCTCATGTTTGATATTAAAAACGGATTTAAAAAATACCTAAATGCCTTTTAACGTTGATGTTTGAAAAAATACTTATAAACATTAGTGTTCATTAAAATAGAATGTAGATATTCGCTTTAGAAGTATCTGAACCATTAACAAATATTTTAAATTGACAAAAGAGTGTATTTAAAATGCAATCGCGTAACTACTTAAAACTACAATTTATGAGCTCAAAATTATTGCAAATATGCACTAGTGCAACCAGAATTTACCTTCAAAGATGAGGAAGTAGATCAATGTGTTTAAAACATTCTATTAGAATTAAAAATTTGTGCTGAAACCAAGAGTTCTGTGGGGTTATACCGCCGAACCCTTTCTTAGCTCGAAATGTTTTTTTTACTCATAAAATTTTGTAACCATTTACTTATGAGATGAAAATCTAATGAGTAAATGAAAGTAAAAAAAAAAAAAAAAATCAACAATGCAAAAACTTGGAGCACAAAACATTGGTGCTTAAAGCTGTTGACTCGAATGTCCAATGCTAAAATTATCTTTAAAAAAATTGACATAAAAATCGCGTCTCTAACTCCTACCATTCACAATATAGCAACCTGGTAAGGCTTCTGTATTAAAGCGCTTCTGTGTCTCGAAATCTAAGAAATATTTTTATGGATTAAAAGCCCAAGAGTGAATTTATTTCAGCTCTGACCATTTTTGCTAACAACAAGCAGCTGTACAAAATTCGAATCCGTTCTCCGAACAAATCGTGATCTTCAACTAAAAAAGCTTCTTGTTTATGACGTTTCTCTTTTAATCGGATTATACTTCTGTTATGTTCACTGCAACTAAACAAAAGTTCTTTGTACGTGACTGGCGTCCTAATAGCTGTAAGTTTCAAAAATGCAAAGTACTTGAACTCATCTTGGACCATTATTTTAAAGCGTCTGAGATTTATCAGGTCATATAGACTTCAACGTAAACTTTAAGAGGTTTAAGAAGCTTAATGAGCTTACTCAATGCTCATTTCCTGTCATGAAATTTTGTAGCTGATTATAAAAGAAGTACTTGATTTATGCTAGACGTTGTTGCGTATTTGTTAATAATTGATGCATTCTTCTCTCTCTCTCTCGTTCGTCTCTCATTAGTAATAATAACAATAACAATAATAATAAATATAATAATAATATAAATAATAATAAACCATTTTTAGTAAAACTTGCTACCACTTTTGCTGAGTGAAAAAAGAAATACACAAATTTTTATTAATTGTAGCGTATAACCTGGTTTTCTCGTGCGTTCCTAAGGGTGTGTCAATGGTAGGTAGGGGGTAATTCCGTGTATCTAAGCCAATGTGTTTAATTTGTAATATATTATTTTCTAAGGGGACGACTGAACAAAAGGACAGTCGAGCTTGCTTGTAACGAGCACGAAGTGACCGCGATATTTGCTCGTTTTTACTGAGTGTTCGTAAAAAAAGGTTTTGTGAAAAAATCTTAAGAATTAAAAAAAAAAAATGCTTTGTGTGATTGTATTTCAGTGCAGTACCAAGGAAGTTAGCTAATATGCTTTGACCTGTTCTTATTGTCTCTTTCTTACTTTACTGTTTTTCGAGAAATGCTTATGGCTCGAAAACCATCGTCATTTGCACCCCTGACTTCCAAAATAGTTTGAAGCTTTTCTGCACATCAAAAACCATTAACTATGTTGAGCGAGGTTCCTTTCATAACTGTTTTTCATGTTGCTTTCATGATTGTTTTCATCTGCTTTAGTTTGAATTAGAGCTACAACAACGAAGTGATAACGTTGGCAGCAACTACGTGACCAGTATTTTTCAAATGATTCTCTACTCCATAGATTAAAGTCAAGTGCAGTAATCACTTCTTCTCGGGGTTTCTCACTCATCACTAAATTTGGGAATTCAAAGGAATTTTTCCAAGAAAAGACAAACTGAACTGGAATCCAATAGACATTTTATGAATCCCAAAATATTGCTCGCATTTTTAAAAAGAGTTCGCTGGTTAAAAGCGAGTTATACTCCCGTAAACATGTCATTGTACCAACCAAGTAATTCTGGTTTCTTCGTTAAATAGGGGGTTCTCGTTAAATCAGGGTTCGTTAAAAGCGAGTTCAACTGTACTCACAAAAATAATTGAAGTTACATTACTTCAGTCTATCTTTTAATTTAAGTTTTGTTCGCTTTATGAGACGAAAGTTTGTTACACTGTAATATTTTTAAACATAATGTTCTTAAATACGTTTCATTTATACATAATGTTTACTAAGGTTTAGAGACTTTTAACGTTTTTTACACTTTAGACGCGTATCCACATTCAGTTAGCAATCAATAACTTATTTACAAAGACTAATAAATAGTCTAATTTTATAGCAAACAATTCAAGTTAATTTTAATGTTACATTTTTTTTTCTGCTTATTTAATGCACAAATTCGTAATATGTACTATTGACTGTAAAATCGAAAAAACTACTTTAAATCTGTATCTTTAATTTAAAAAAATCTTTTGAGATTCAAAAACCAAGTAAACGTACCCACATACCTACACGTGCGCGCTTGCACATTCACACACATTAAACAAAAAATTACGGAGGAGGAAAAACTTTTCAGATTAGTTTATACTTTAATATGACTTAACCCGCATGGCCTGAAATCACTTTTAAAAATAGCAAGCTAAATAGCAAAAAAAAAAAAAAAAAAAAACTGTGTTTCATATGGTTTGATGTTTGGAAATCAGCAATAAAAAACTATAGTTTAGTTGATTTTTTTGAATCCTTAATCTTAATTTTTATCTGCACTCTGTCGTGAACAAAGCTGCATATTTTGGCAGAAATGAATATTAAGCACAGAAAAACTGGAAACAAAGAAGAAGAAAAGAAGTAGTTTCGCAAAAACAGTGAGAAAAATACCTAATTTTTCCCAACTGTAAAACATTTTGAAATTTATCTTAACGGAGTTAGTTTTTCTTTCACGAATTGTCTTGTATTCATGTTATAAAAATAAATAGTACGAAAGTTTCTTAGTTTATATTTATTTGTTATACTATAATTCTTAAAAATGCCTAATTTTTTATAATTAATTGCTTAAATGGATTTCAAGCTCGTAGATCTTTATTTGCATCACATGCACCACCAACTTTTTCTTTCGTGATGAAACAATGGAGACCTTTAAAGTACCTCTAGGGGTCCATGTGGACCACTTTGAGAACCACTGTTTTAAACGAAATCATCATTTTGTCCAATATTAGAAGAACGATGACGAATAATTTCATTTTCCAAAAATGGCTCGATATGTCATAAAATTTAAAAATCCATTTTCATTTCAATCACAAAGCTTTATAAATAAATATTCCTCTCAGTGGAGTTAATATTTCTCTGTAATTTATTTTTTCTAGAATTGAAATGTAAAATTCAAAAGCAAAATACTAATTCTGGTTTCGGAAGATTTTTTATTATTTTTTGATGTTAATGATGACTAACATGTTTATTGTCATGTTTTTTTTTACCTATTTTTATACGCAGAGTATGTTTTTTTACAATTAACAATAATAATTTTTTTAAAAATTACCACGATGTTTTTAGTTTATTTACATATTTTTACAAAGGAAGGTTACCGAACCAAATTAATTACTCCACGAAATCGGTTTGAGATATTTGCTTAACTGATGCAGACTGGATATGCAATATCATCTATGTCTATGATGCTTAGAAAATTACATTTTTATACCGTCCCTCATACCGGCGTCTAAGCTCTTTGTTTAATGAGAGTATAATGGCGGCTTGCGATTCCTTTGTTTCTTGGGCAGGGATTGACGTTTGGGATTCATTAATAACATCGATACGAGGCATTTCGACTTCTTTATTACTATTATTATTGCAATATTATTATTAGTATAAGGTTTAAAACCATAGAATCTGTACCTAGAATTTTATTACTGATTATTTTCTGAAGAATACGTTTTCAAAGGTAATGACTTAAGGATGATAACGCATTACGTTGCACTAATTTAAAGTTATTGCAAGCAAAGTTGTTGCATAATGTGGTTAAGTATGAGTATTTTTGAAAATATTTTTTTTTTCTCTTTATTAATTTTTTTTTTTTTTTAACGTATTTTATGATACAAGTTTTGATTTCAACATCGAAAAAAGAGAGGGAGAGGGACATTTTTAGCTTTAAAAAAAAAAAAAAACTCGTTTATGCAAAAATATTGTTATTATGTCTACTGCTGAGCTTTTTATGACTTGAAAAGTTTATTTAATGTTTAGCAAAAACAAAGCTTATTTGTGTAAATTTTAGGTTTTTACTGAATTTTTATTAACTGAGACCAGTTTTCTCCTGCAAATATTAAATAGCAAACTACATTTTGGTTAGGTAAACAGTATTCCATGTTTCTTCTTGTATTGTTAGTAACAAACAATGCTGATACTGCTTTAAACTACGTACTTGCTGTATTGTTATATTGTATATCCTTCTTAAGATGCCAATACGTCAATATGATTGCTAAGTTAACATTTTATTCACTATTCTACACATTTCGCTTTGAAAATTAAACTCGGTGGAAGCATGAAAATAAACTTTGCTTGTTTTTATTCATCTATTTATGAATATGATTACCTGTTGATTTATTTTTAACTGCCTATCACTCACCAATATTTATCCATCT